>NC_080378.1:92567609-92621108 GCF_014773155.1 Arachis stenosperma
AAAAATTAAGATGATTGAAAAAAGATATGAGAAGAAATTAAAAATATTTGAAAAAAAAATTGGATTAGAAAAAGATATAATTTTAAAAAAAGAAAAGATATGAATCAAAATTTAAAAGATAGAATGAATTTTAATTTGAAAAGGATTTTTAAAAGGAGTTAAAGATGTGTTGGAAACAAATTTGAGAAGATGATGGATTGAATTGGAAAGCCATTTGTTCTTTTGGTTTAAGATAATCTAAAAAAATTTGCAATCATTGGATTTTAGAAATTAGGATAAACTTTTTGGAATTGAAAGTGATAATTTAAAATATGTTTATGCAAGAAATCATGAATTGAAACATAAAAATTTTGAAAAATTGCAAAGAAAAACGAAATGTACCTCCTCCCACCATCCTGGCGTTAAACGCCCACATGGTGCATGTTTGGGCGTTTAACGCCCACATGTTGCTTCTCCTGGCGTTCAACGCCATGTGATGCTTCTTCCTGGCGTTGAACGCCAGGAGGTCCTTCTTTACTGGGCGTTTTTCTAAACGCCCAGAATGCTAGCAGATTGGCGTTAAACGCCCAGAAGGTGCATCTTTCTGGCGTTTAACGCCCAGAAGGCTACCCTTACTGGCGTTGAACGCCCAGTGGGTGCTTCTTTTGGGTGTTTAACGCCCAAAGTATTTCTTACTGGCTTTTTCATGCCAGTAAGCTTCCAAATTTCCCTGTAACTCTGTGACTTCAACCAATTGCTATTTCACCTTTTGAAGATACTTGGACTCAAACCTGTAAAGAAAAATCAATACTAATAAAATTAAATTTTGTGATTGGCTGGGTTGCCTCCCAGCAAGCGCTTCTTTAATGTCTTTTAGCTGGACTGAGTTTTAATCAAGTCTCAGTTTTGAGCATTCTTGCTCAAAATTGCCTTCAAGATAATGTTTGACTCTTTGTCCATTAACAATGAACTTTTTGTTAGAGTCATTATCCTGAAGCTCTATGTATCCATATGGTGACACGTTTGTAATGACATATGGACCTCTCCACCGGGATTTTAATTCCCCAGGGAATAATTTGAGCCTAGAATTGAATAGCGGAACTTTTTGCCCCGGATCAAAGACTCTGGATGACAATTTCTTATCATGCATCTTTTCGCTTTCTCTTTGTAAATCTTTGCATTTTCGAAAGCATTGAGTCTAATTTCCTCTAGCTCTGATTCGAGACTCTCAGCCATATTGACCTCTCTTACCAGAGAGTCAATTATATCAACATTCATGCAGTCATTTGGGGTGTCTGGATGTTGCATGGCTTAACAACATTCAGCTTGAACTCTTCCTCATTGACTCTCAAGGTTACTTCCCCTTTTTGGACATCAATGAGGGTTCGGCCAGTTGCTAGGAAAGGTCTTCCTAGAATGAGAGTTGCATTCTTGTGCTCCTCCATTTCAGCACCACAAAGTCAGTAGGAAAGGTAAATGGCCCACCTTGACTATCATGTCCTCAATCACGCCTGATGGTATTTAATGGAGCCATCAGCAAGTTGAAGACATATCCTGGTTGGTCTGATTTCTTCAGTTAAACCAAGCTTTCTAATAGTAGATGCAGGCATTAGGTTGATACTTGCTCCAAGATCATAAAGCTTGCTTGGTGCAAGTGCCCTCTAATGTGCATGGTATCATAAAGCTCCCAGGATCTTTAAGCTTCTCAGGTAAGCTTTTCAGAATGACTGCACTGCATTCTTCAGTGAGGTAAACTTTTTCAGTTTCCCTCCAATCCTTCTTATGACTTAAGATCTCTTTCATGAACTTAGCATAAGAGGGTATTTGCTCAAGTGCTTCTGCAAACGGAATCTTTATTTCAAGAGTCCTGAGGTAGTCTGCAAAGCGGGCAAATTGCTTATCCTGTTCCGCTTGGCGGAGTTTTTGAGGATAAGGCATTTTGGCTTTGTATTCCTCAACCTTAGTTGCTGCAGGTTTATTACCTACAGAAGTGGGTTGGGAAGCTTTTTAGAAGGGTTGTTATCAGCACTTGTATGTGACTGATTCCCCACTGGTATTTGAATGCCAGTGTGGGAGCTGGAGTGGCGTTAGACGCCCCTCCTTGTTTGTTACTGACGTTTGAACGCCAGCTTTGTCCCTTTCTGGGCTCGGACTGTCTTTAGGAGGATTCTGAGTATCCACTTGTTCATTTCTTGGTTTCCTGCTGCTTTGAAGTGAGGTATTTAATGTTTTCCCACTTCTTAATTGAACTGCTTTACATTCTTCTGTTATTTGTCTTGACAGTTGTTTTTCTGTCTGCTTTAATTGTACTTCCATGTTCCTGTTAGCCATTCTTGTTTCCTGTAATATTTCCTTGAATTCGGCTAGCTGTTGAGTTAGAAAGTCCAATTGCTGATTGAATTCATTAGCCTGATCCACTGGACTGAGTTCTGCAGTTACTGTTTAGTTTCTTCTTTCATGAAAGATTCATTGCTTAAGTACAGATGTTGATTTCTGGCAACTGTATCAATAAGCTCTTGAGCCTCTTCAATTGTTTTTCTCATATGTATAGATCCACCAGCTGAGTGGTCTAGAGAAATCTGAGCTTTTTCTGTAAGCCCATAGTAGAAGATGTCTAATTGCACCCATTCTGAAAACATTTCAGAGGGGCATTTTCTTAGCAACTCTCTGTATCTCCCAGGCATCATAAAGAGATTCGTTATCTCCTTGTTTGAAGCCTTGGATGCTTAGCCTTAGCTGTGTCATCCTTTTTGGAGGGAAATAGTGATTCAGGAATTTTTCTGACAGCTGTTTCCATGTTTTTATGCTGTTCTTAGGCTGGTTATTTAACCACCTCTTAGCTTGATCTTTTACAGCAAATGGAAACAGTAGTAGTCTGTAGACATCCTGATCTACTTCCTTATCATGTACTGTATCAGCAATTTGCAGAAATTGTGCCAGAAACTCTGTAGGTTCTTCATGTGGAAGACCAGAATACTGGCAGTTTTGCTGCACCATGATAATGAGCTGAGGATTCAGCTCAAAGCTACTAACTCCAATGGAAGGTATACAAATACTACTCCCATATGAAGCAGTAGTGGGGTTAGCATATGACCCCAAAGTCCTCTTGGACTGTTCATTCATATTGTCTTGTCCATTCATACTTACTTCCATAATGGAATACAAGTTGAGAATTTATATGTTAATTTTAAAAAAAAAATGGAATAAGTAATAACAATATATATAAAAAAAAGGAGTTAAAATATATATATATATATATATATATATATATTATTTTTTTTTTTTTTAAATTTGAAATTGAAAATTGAATTTTTATGTGAGATTTTCGAAAAAAATAGTTCAAAATTAGTTAGACAAGATATTTTTTTTTTTGAATTTTGAATTTTATGATGAAAGAGAAAAACACACAAAAGACACAAGATTTAAAATTTTTAGATCTAATGCTCCTTATTTTCAAAAATTTTTGGAGGGAAAACACCAAGGAACACCAAACTTAAAAATTTTAAGATCAAGACACAAGAAAAACTCAAGAACACCTTGAAGATTCACAAGAACACCAAGAACACAAGAAAGAACACCAAACTTAAAATTTTTAGAAAACCAAGACAAATTTTCGAAAATTATATTAAAATTAACAAGAAAACACCAAACTTAGAGTTTGGCACAGATTAAACCAAGAAAAATTATTTTTGAAAAAGATTTTCAAAAAAAACTGGTGCCCAATTGCCAAGAACATAAGCCAACACTATAACCAACTGAATTAAAAATGTAATGTATTTTAAAGATGTATTATTTTTATGGATAAACTAAATTTTTGAAAACTAATGTTTTGAAAAAGCACAAGAAAACAAGAAAAGACACAGAACAAGAAAACTCAAGATCAAACAGAAAAATAAGCAAGAACAACTTGAAGATCAATGAAGAACAAAGAACACAAGTCGAAAATTTTAAAAGAAAGTATGAGATATGCAATTGACACCAAACTTAGAACAAGACACTAAACTCACGAAAATTTAACAATTAATTAAGAAAAATAATATTTTTGAAAAAAAAAATTTTTTTTTTTTGAAAATAAACAATCCTATCAAGATTTAATGACTCTATAACAATAAAAAAAATAAAAATAAAAATTAATTATTCCTAATCTAAGAAATAAAATAAGCCTTCAATTGTCCAAACTCAATAATCCCCGGCAACGGCGCCAAAAACTTGGTGGACGAAATTGTGATTTCTATCTTTTGAGCTTTAGTATGTACACAACTCCGTTCAACTAACCAGCAAGTGCACTGGGTCGTCCAAGTAATACCTTACGTGAGTAAGGGTCGATCCCACGGAGATTATTGGTTTGAAGCAATCAATGTTATTTTATTTGGCTTAGTCAGGATACCAATAGGATTCTTTAGCCTCGTATTTTCGTTGCCAATTAGAGCGTAGAATAAATAGTTATTACTTTAATAATAGAGAATAAAAGCGTTACTTGTTGTGCAGTAATGAGGAATATGTTGGAGTTTTGGAGATGCTTTGTCCTCTGACTTCAACTCTTCCTTGAAATCCTCTTCTCACACGCAGGTTCCTTCCATGGCAAGCTCTATGTAGGGTGTCACCGTTGTCAATGGCTACTTCCCATCCTCGCAGTGAAAGCTATGCACGCACTCTGTCACAGTACGGCCAATCACCGGTTGGTTCCCGCTCCTACTGGAATAGAATCCCTCTTTTGCGTCTGTCACTAACGCCCAGCAGGTTAAAGTTTGAAGCACGTCACAGTCATTCAATCCCGGAATCCTACTCGGAATACCACAGACAAGGTTTAGACTTTCCGGATTCTCATGAATGCCGCCATCAATCCGGCTTATACCACGAAGATTCTGTTGGGGAATCTAAGAGATATTCATTCAATCTGATGTAGAACGGAGGTGGTTGTCAGGCACACGTTCATGGATTGAGGAAGGTGATGAGTGTCACGGATCATCACCTTCTTCACAATTAAGCGCGAATAAACATCTTAGATAAGAACAAGCGTGTTTGAATGGAAAACAAAGGAATTGTATTAAATCATCGAGACGCTGCAGAGCTCCTCACCCCCAACAATGGAGTTTAGAGACTCATGCCGTCAAAAGTATGTAATTCAGATCTGAAAATGTCATGAGGTACAAGATATGTCTGTAAAAGTTGTTTAAATAGTAAACTAGTAACCTAGGTTTACAGAATATGAGTAAATTAAGATAATTGGTGCAGAAATCCACTTCTGGGGCCCACTTGGTGTGTGCTGGGGCTGAGACTAAAGCTTTCCACGTGTAAAGGCCTTTCTTGGCGTCAAACTCCAGGTTTTGACGTGTTTTGGGCGTTCAACTCCGGATCATGACGTTTTTCTGGCGTTTAACTCCAGACAGCAGCATGTACTTGGCGTTCAACGCCAAGTTACGTCGTCTATCCTTGCGCAAAGTATGGACTATTATATATTGCTGGAAAGCCCTGGATGTCTACTTTCCAACGCCGTTGAGAGCGCGCCAATTGGACTCCTGTAGCTCCAGAAAATCCATTTCGAGTGCAGGGAGGTCAGGATCCAACAGCATCAGCAGTCCTTTTTCAGCCTAAGTCAGATTTTTGCTCAGCTCCCTCAATTTCAGCCAGAAAATACCTGAAATCACAGAAAAACACACAAACTCATAGTAAAGTCCAGAAATATGATTTTTGCCTAAAAACTAATATTATTTTACTAAAAACTAACTGAAACATGCTAAAATCTACATGAAATTACCCCCAAAAAGCGTACAAAATATCCGCTCATCAACGACCCAGTACACTTGCTGGTTAGTTGAACGGAGTTGTGAAAATAAACAGTGCCCTAAGAGTAAACATCCTTAAAGTATAAAGAACAAGTGATCACAATTTCGTCCACCATCTTTGTTGCTCCTCTCTCATGATTCTTTGATCTTCTCTAATGATGATGGAGTGTTCTTGATGCTCCACCTTTAGTTGTCCCATGTTGGAACTCAACTCTCCTAGGGAGGTGTTAATTTGCTCCCAATAGTCTTGTGGAGGAAAGTGCATCCCTTGAAGTATCTCAGGGATCTCTTGATGAGAGGGGTCTCTTGTTTGCTCCATCCTTTTCTTAGTGATGGGCTTGAGGTCATGCCTTCTCAGTTGAACCGGCTTTGGATGCCATAAATGGTTATGGAAAAACAAAAAGCAATGCTTTTACCACACCAAACTTAAAAGGTTTGCTCGTCCTCGAGCAAAAGAAGAAAGAAGAGAGTAGAAGAAGAAGAAATGAGGAGGAAGGGAGTGGCTTTGTGTTCGGCCAAAGAGAGGGGGAGAAGTGGTGTTTAGGTTGTGTGAAGATGAAGGGGTGAAGAAGGGTTTATATAGGGGTGTTGAGGTGATTGGTGAATGGGTGAAGAAGAGAGAGAGAATGGTGGGGTTGGTGGGGATCCTGTGGGGTCCACAGATCCTGTGGTGTCAAAAAAAGTCATCCCTGCACCAGATGGCATGCAAAATCACATTTTGAGCCAATTCTGGCGTTAAACGCCGGGCTAGTGCCCATTTCTGGCGTTTAACGCCAGGTTCTTGCCCTTTCCTGGCGTTTAACGCCAGTCTGGTGCCCCTTTCTGGCGTTAAACGCCCAGAATGGTGCCAGACTGGGCGTTAAACGCCCATCTGCTAGCCTCACTGGCGTTTAAACGCCAGTGAGTTCTTCCTCCAGGGTGTGCTGTTTTTCTTCCTGTTTTTCATTCTGTTTTTGCTTTTTCAATTGATTTTGTGACTTCTCATGATCATCAACCTACAAAATAAAATAAAATAACAAAGGAAAATATATAAAATATAATCATTGGGTTGCTTCCCAACAAGCGCTTCTTTAATGTCAGTAGCTTGACAGAGGGCTCTCATGGAGCCTCACAGATACTCAGAGCAATGTGGGAACCTCCCAACACCAAACTTAGAGTTTGAATGTGGGGGTTCAACACCAAACTTAGAGTTTGGTTGTGGCCTCCCAACACCAAACTTAGAGTTTGACTGTGGGGGCTCTGTTTGTCTCTGATTTGAGAGAAGCTCTTCATGCTTCTTCTCCATGGTGACAGAGGGATATCCTTGAGCCTTAAACACCAAGGATTTTTCATTCACTTGAATGATCAGTTCACCTCTATCAACATCAATCACAGCCTTTGCTGTGGCTAGGAAGGGTCTGCTAAGGATGATGGATTCATCCATGCACTTCCCAGTCTCTAGGACTATGAAGTCAGTAGGGATGTAATGGTCTTCAACTTTTACCAAAACATTCTCTACAAGTCCATGAGCTTGTTTTCTTGAGTTGTCTGCCATCTCTAATGAGATTTTTGCAGCTTACACCTCAAAGATCCCTAGCTTCTCCATTACAGAGAGAGGCATGAGGTTTACACTTGACCCTAAGTCACACAGAGCCTTCTTGAAGGTCATGGTGCCTATGGTACAAGGTATTGAAAACTTCCCAGGATCTTGTCTCTTTTGAGGTAATTTCTGCCTAGACAAGTCATCCAGTTCTTTGGTGAGCAAAGGAGGTTCATTCTCCCAAGTCTCATTTCCAAATAACTTGTCATTTAGCTTCATGATTGCTCCAAGGTATTTAGCAACTTGCTCTTTAGTGACATACTCATCCTCTTCAGAGGAAGAATACTCATCAGAGCTCATGAATGGCAGAAGTAAGTCTAATGGAATCTCTATGGTCTCATTTTGAGCCTCAGATTCCCATGGTTCCTCATTAGGGAACCCATTGGAGGTCAGTGCACGCCTATTGAGTTCTTCCTCAGTGGCGTTCACTGCCTCTTCTTCCTCTCCAAATTCGGCCATGTTGATGGCCTTGCACTCTCCTTTTGGATTTTCTTCTGTATTGCTTGGGAGAGTACTAGGAGGGAGTTCAGTAACTTTCTTGCTCAGCTGTCCCACTTGTGCCTCCAAATTCCTAATGGAGGACCTTGTTTTAGTCATGAAACTTTGAGTGGTTTTGATTAGATCAGAGACCATTGTTGCTAAGTCAGAGGGGTTCTGCTTAGAATTCTCTGTCTGTTGCTGAGAAGATGATGGAAAAGGCTTGCCATTGCTAAACCTATTTCTTCCACCATTATTGTTGTTAAAACCTTGTTGAGGTCTTTCTTGATTCTTCCATGAGAAATTTGGATGATTTCTCTATGAAGAATTATAGGTGTTTCCATAGGGTTCTCCTAGGTAATTCACCTCTTCCATTGAAGGGTTCTCAGGATCATATGCTTCTTCTTCAGATGAAGCATCCTTAGTACTGCTTGGTGCATTTTGCATTCCAGACAGACTTTGAGAAATCAAATTGACTTGTTGAGTCAATATCTTGTTCTGAGCCAGAATGGCATTCAGAGTATCAATCTCAAGAACTCCTTTCTTCTGATTTGTCCCATTGTTCACAGGATTCCTTTCAGAAGTGTACATGAATTGGTTATTTGCAACCATTTCAATTAGCTCTTGAGCTTCTGTAGGCGTCTTCTTCAAATGAAGAGATCCTCCAGCAGAGCTATCCAAAGACATCTTGGACAGTTCAGAGAGACCATCATTGAAAATACCTATGATGCTCCATTCAGAAAGCATGTCTGAGGGACATTTTCTGATTAATTGTTTGTATCTTTCCCAAGCTTCATAGAGGGATTCTCCATCCTTCTGTCTGAAGGTTTGGACTTCCACTCTAAGCTTACTCAATTTTTGAGGTGGGAAGAACTTTGCCAAGAAGGCATTGACTAGCTTTTCCCAAGAGTCCAGGCTTTCTTTAGGTTGAGAATCCAACCATATTCTAGCTCTGTCTCTTACAGCAAAATGGAATAGCATAAGTCTATAGACCTCAGGGTCTACCCCATTAGTCTTGACAGTATCACAGATTTGCAAGAACTCAGCTAAAAACTGATGAGGATCTTCCAATGGAAGTCCATGGAACTTGCAATTCTGTTGCATTAGAGAAACTAATTGAGGCTTAAGCTCAAAGTTGTTTGCTCCAATGGCAGGGATAGAGATGCTTCTCCCATAGAAGTCGGGAGTAGGTGCAGTAAAGTCACCCAGCACCTTCCTTGCATTGTTTGCATTGTTGTTGTTTTCGGCTGCCATGTGTTCTTCTTCTTTGAAGAATTCGGTCAGGTCCTCTAAAGAGAGTTGTGCTTTAGCTTCTCTTAGCTTTCGCTTCAAGGTCCTCTCAGGTTCAGGGTCAGCTTCAACAAGAATGTCTTTGTCTTTGCTCCTGCTCATAAGAAAGAGAAAGGAACAAGGAAATGTGGAATCCTCTATGTCACAGTATAGAGATTCCTTGAAGTGTCAGAGGAAAAGAAGAGTAGAAGACAGAAGTAGAAAATTCGAACTTATCAGAGGAGATGGAGTTCGAATTTTTGCATTAAGGGATGTTGTTAGTCCATAAATAGAAGGATGTGAGGAGAAGGGAAGTAATTTTCGAAAATTAAGTGAAAGATTTTGAAAATATTTTTGAAAAACATTACTTAATTTTCGAAATTGAAAGTGGAACAGAAATCAAGTGATTTTTGAAAAAGATTTTGAAATTAGAAGTTAAAAAGATTTGATTGAAAACTTATTTTGAAAAAGATGTGATTAAAAAGATATGATTGAAAAGATTTGATTTGAAAATAATTTTAAAAGATATGTTTTGAAAACAATTTTTAAAAGATTTGATTTTGAAAATTAATGATTTGCCTAACAAGAAAAGATATGATTCAAACATTAAACCTTTCTCAACAGAAAAGGTAACAAACTTGAGATGTTCAATCAAATCATTAATTGTTAGTAAGTATCTTTGAAAAAGGAAAGAAATTGATTTTGAAAACATTTGATTGAAAAGATATGATTTGAAAAAGATTTGATTTTGAAAAACTTTGAAAACTTGAAAAAAATTGATTTGAAAAACAAAATCTTCCCCCTTGTGCCATCCTGGCGTTAAACGCCCAGAATGGTGCACATTCTGGCGTTTAACGCCCAAATTACTACCCTTTTGGGCGTTAAACGCCCAGCCAGGCACCCTGGCTGGCGTTTAAACGCCAGTCTGTCCTTCTTCACTGGGCGTTTTGAACGCCCAGCTTTTTCTGTATAATTCCTCTGCTGTATGTTCTGAATCTTCAATTCTCTGTATTATTGACTTGAAAAGACACAAATTAAAAATATTTTTGGATTTTTAATAATGAGGAATAATCAAGATGCAACTAAAATCAAATAACAATGCATGCAAGACACCAAACTTAGCAGTTTGTATACTATTAACACTAATAAAATGAGAATGCACATGAGAAATAACAAAACACTCAAGTCAATAGAATTCAAAGATCAAAACAAGGAAATCATCAAGAACAACTTGAAGATTAATTAAGACACATGCATAATTTCGAAAAATGCAAGAAGAACAGAAACATGCAATTGACACCAAACTTAAAATGAGACACTAGACTTAAACAAGAAATATTTTTGGTTTTTATGATTTTGCAATTTTTTTGGATTTTTCGAAAATTAAGTGAAAAAGAAAATAAAGGTATCAAAATTCTTAATGAGAATTCCAGGAATCATGCAATGTTAGTCTAAAGCTTTAGTCTAAAGGAATTAGACATAGCTAGCTAAGCTTCAGCAGGACATTGCATTCAAGAGCTAAATTGATGATGATCAATCAGCTTTGGTGATGATAAGAACATCACCTTGAAACACTAGAATTCATTCTTAAGAACTCTGAAAAAAAATACCTAATCTAAGCAACAAGATGAACCGTCAGTTGTCCATACACGAACAATCCCCGGCAACGGCGCCAAAAACTTGGTGCACGAAATTGTGATCACTACAACTTCGCACAACTAACCAGCAAGTGCACTGGGTCGTCCAAGTAATACCTTACGTGAGTAAGGGTCGATCCCACGGAGATTGTTGGTATGAAGCAAGCTATGGTCACCTTGTAAATCTCAGTCAGGCAGACTCAAATGGGTATAGTGATAAACGAATAAAGCATAAAGATAAAGATAGAGATACTTATGTATATCATTGGTGAGAGCTTCAGACAAGCGTATGAAGATGCCTTCCCTTCCGTCTCTCTGCTTTCCTACTGTCTTCATCCAATCCTTCTTACTCCTTTCCATGGCAAGCTTATGCAAGGGTTTCACCGTTGTCAGTGGCTACCTCCCATCCTCTTATTGGAAATGTTCAACGCACCCTGTCAGGGCACGGCTATCCATCTGTCGGTTCTCAATCAGGCCGGAATAGAATCCAGTGATTCTTTTGCGTCTGTCACGAACGCCCCGCCTTCAGGAGTTTGAAGCACGTCACAGTCATTCAATCATTGAATCCTACTCAGAATACCACAGACAAGGTTGGACCTTCCGGATTCTCTTGAATGCCGCCATCAGTTCTCGCCTATACCACGAAGACTCTGATCTCACGGAATGGCTGGCTCGTTTGTCAGGCGAGCACTCGGTTGTCAGGCGATCAACCATGCATCGTGTTATCAGGAATCCAAGAGATATTCACTGGAGCTTTGATTGCTTGTAGAACAAGAGTGGTTGTCAGTCACCTTGTTCATGAGTGAGAATGATGATGAGTGTCACGGATCATCACATTCATAAAGTTGAAGAACAAGTGATATCTTGGACAAAGAACAAGCGGAATTGAATAGAAGAACAATAGTAATTGCATTAATACTCGAGGTACAGCAGAGCTCCACACCTTAATCTATGGTGTGTAGAAACTCCACCGTTGAAAATACATAAGAACAAGGTCTAGGCATGGCCGTGAGGCCAGCCTCCCAAATGATCTAAGATAGCATAAAACTCAAAGATAGCTACCAAGATGTCAAATATAATAGTACAAGGTCCTACTTATAGAAAACTAGTAGCCTAAGGTGTACAAAGATGAGTAAATGACATAAAGATCCACTTCCGGGCCCACTTGGTGTGTGCTTGGGCTGAGCAATGAAGTATTTTTCGTGTAGAGACTCCTCTTGGAGTTAAACGCCAGCTTTTATGCCAGTTTGGGCGTTTAACTCCCATTTGGGTGCCAGTTCCAGCGTTTAACGCTGGGATTTCTTGAGGTGACTTTGAACGCCGGTTTGGGCCATCAAATCTTGGGCAAAGTATGGACTATCATATATTGCTGGAAAGCCCAGGATGTCTACTTTCCAACGCCGTTGAGAGCGCGCCAATTGGGCTTCTGTAGCTCCATAAAATCCACTTCGAGTGCAGGGAGGTCAGAATCCAACAGCATCTGCATGCAGTCCTTTTCAGTCTCTGAATCAGATTTTTGCTCAGATCCCTCAATTTCAGCCAGAAAATACCTGAAATCACAGAAAAACACACAAACTCATAGTAAATTCCAGAAAAGTGAATTTTAGCTAAAAACTAATAAAAATATACTAAGAACTAAACTAAAACTACTAAAAACATACTAAAAACAATGCCAAAAAGCGTACAAATTATCCGCTCATCACTATGTCTCGGCTTATAGGGAATTGATGCATCTCCGAGATGATTTGGAAACTGCTCGGATTAATTATGGTGAGCTTCAGGGTCACCTTGAGGGCAGCGTAACTGCCGCCTCCGAAAACCTGATGGAGCAGTTCCGGATTGTTGCTCCTGATGCCGACTTGACTCTCATCAGCCTGGACAATGTTGTTAGAGATGGTAAGATTGTCCCTGATGACCAGGATGATGATGAGGTTGACCCTCCCCCAGTGCCTTCTCTTAAAGTGTCGACCTCCTCAGTTCCTCCCGTTACGTCCGATCCGGATTGCCAAATTCTGAACCGGGATGATGGAACTGTAGATGCTGTGCCTATTTAGACTTGCCCTCCTTCTTCCCGTACTGATGCTGCTGGGAGGGCTCCAGATCTTGGTTGATCTCCTTTAAGTATTTGTGTAAATAGCCTTGTTTGTGGGCTTTGAACTCTTTTTTGTGAATGATGTTTTATTGACTGTTGACACTCTAGTTGCTATTTTTAGCAACTTTATTTTGAAAACAAAATGGTTTCTCTGAGGTTGGTTTTGGTGGCCTCTTGAAGCTTTATCATACTTATTGTTTATAGATTGGATCCCTTGGGAGGTCGTGACTTGTAAGGGGTCCAACTTGCTTCTCGGTTTCCTCGCTTTTGTTTGTATTTTTAGTGCCTTATAACCGATTTCTTTATGTTGGTCCCCTTCTAAGTTATTTTTGTAATCCTCTTTCCTGAACCTTTGCCAGGTCTCTTTAAGGGATTACTTTTATAACTTATCTTTGTAGGAGACCGACTTCGTTAAGTCGATCTTTACCTAGTTGTTTTTGTAATCCTCTTTCTTGGACCTTTGATAGGTCTCTTTTAGGGATTACTTTTACAACTTGTTTTGCAGGAAACCGACTTCGTTAGGTCGATCTCTTCTAAGTTGTTTTTGTAATCCTCTTTCTCGGACCTTTATTAGGTCTCTTTCAGGGATTACTTTTACAACTTGTCTTTGTAGGAGACCGACTTCGTTAGGTCGATCTCTTCTAAGTTGTTTTTGTAATCCTCTTTCTTGGACCTTTATTAGGTTTCTTTCAGGGATTACTTTTACAACTTGTCTTTATAGGAAACCGACTTCGTTAGGTCGATCTCTTCTAAGTTGTTTTTGTAATCCTCTCTCTTGGACCTTTATTAGGTCTTTTTCAGGGATTACTTTTACAACTTGTCTTTGTAGGAGACTGACTTCGTTAGGTCGATCTCTTCTAAGTTATAGCAATTCCTCTTTAATAGGGTTGGCCAGACCACTTTCCAGGGATTTGCTGATAACTTGGACTGACTTGGTCCGACTTTTTAATGTCGGCCAATCTTTTTTAAGTTATTATATAGCAATCCATAAGTCCTCGTCAGGTTTTTTTTGGGATCACTTTCGATAACTTCTTGCATTATTCTGTGTTCATCTTTTGCCGATTTGTAGATTGTGGTTTCTGTCCTAGTTTAATCGACCTTTAGGTGAATCGTGTTTTCACCTTTGTCGGTCGATTATTCCTACCAAGATCGTATAGTGAATATGTTTTTCACTTCTTGTTCGATCCGTTGCTTTATAATCGGACGATGAATGCTTCAGATTAATGCGTCTTGAGTACTTGTAGAATATCTGAAATGTATTTTATTTAAAGAAAGTGCAAATATATACAGGCGGGAGTTTTTCATACCCTTAAGTCGGATTAAATCTCAATCTTTGACGCCTCATTAAAAAACCTTTTCAGGAAAAAGAGTGCATCTTGTGATTAGACCTTTATCTAACTATAGTACCTTCTTAGGTTACAGGCGTGCCATGATCTGGGGAGTTCTCGTCCCTCGAGTTCGGACAGTCTGTAGTAGCTCTTCCCAAGTACCTCTGTGACTCGGTAGGGTCCTTTCTAGTTTGCTGCCAGCTTTCCTTCTCCGGGTCGAGTTGTTCCAATATCATTTCGGATTAAGATGAGATCATTCTCAGCGAAACCTCTTGGCACTACCTTTTGATTATATCTGGAAGCCATTCGCCGCTTTAGTGCTTCTTCTCTGATCCGAGCTCTCTCTTGGATTTCCGAAAGTAGGTCGAGCTCTTCTCTTTGAAGTTGAGAGTTGGTTTGTTCATTGTAGTGGACTACTCGGGGAGACCCTTCCTCAACTTCTATTGGAATCATTGCATCCACTCCGTATGTTAATCGAAATTGGGATTCGTTCGTAGTGGACTGTGGAGTTGTTCGATATGCCCATAGGACTTGTGGAAGTTTCTCGGCCCAAGCTCCCTTTGCTTCTTGTAGTCTCCGTTTTAGCCCGGCCAATATGACTTTGTTGGCTGCTTCGGCTTGTCCATTGGCTTGGAGATGTTCGACGGAGGTGAACTGGTGTTTTATGTTCAAGTCGGCCACTAGTTTTCTGAAGCCTGCATCTGTGAATTGGGTGCCATTATCCGTGGTGATGGAGTATGGAACCCCGAACCTGGTAATAATGTTCCTATATAGGAATTTCCGACTTCTTTGAGCAGTGGCGTTGGCTAGGGGTTCTGCCTCGATCCATTTTGTGAAGTAGTCTACCCCTACTATGAGGAATTTGACTTGTCCCGATCCCTGGGGAAAGGGTCCGAGAAGATCGAGTACCCACTTTGCAAATGGCCAGGGTGAGGTTACGCTGATGAGCTTTTCCGGCGGGGCGATGTGAAAGTTGGCATGCTTCTGACATGGTGGACATGTCTTTACAAATTCGGTAGCTTCTTTTTGTAGAGTTGGCCAATAGAATCTCGCCCGGAGTACCTTTTTGGTGAGAGCTTGCGCTCCGAGATGATTGCCACAAATGCCGCTGTGTACTTCCTCCAAGACTTCCTTTGTATTGGAAGTCGGTACGCATTTTAACAATGGTGTCAAGATTCCTCTTTTGTATAGGGTGTTGTTTATGATAGTGTAGTACTGTGCCTCCCTTTTTAACCTCTTTGCCTCCTTTTCATCTGTGGGGAGCGCTTCTGTTTTGAGGTAGTTAATTATGGGGGTTGTTCCGAGGGTTACCTGAAACTATAGGTCGATCTCGGTCGAGATCTTCTGTGTTGGTCGGAACCGATGCGTCTGGCAGGTATATAGCCGCCGGAGCTGGTGTGTTCGACTTGTGGAACTGAAAATGCTGCTGATCCTTCGTCTCCGGAGTGTGGGGGGTACCTGCAAGGGACTCCGATGCTTAAGTTAGTAAGGGTATTAAGCAGGTATTGAGTAGAATCAGAGTATGAGTTATACCTGGGTGCTCCAGTGTATTTATAATAGTGAGATGTGGCCTTCTGTGGATAAGATAAGTTAGTTATCTTATCTTATCTTTATCTTATCTCTAAGTGAGGTCATCTTTATCTTTAAGGGAACCGCCCTTCTCTCTGTAGGCTTGGGCCGCCTTAGGATTTGGGGCGTGTTCCTCTATCTGGGCCCTTCTTTGGGCTTTCTGGGGACTTGACCGAGCTCCTTGGGAAGAGGTCGGGTTGTGCTGACCTGAAGAGGTCGGTCGCTTTGTCTGTCGAACATCCCGGGTCGGACAGCTCGACCCAGGGTATGAACAGTGCCCCTGCTTGAGCTCGGTCTTCTTTTTGAGGTCGAGTCCTTGACTTCGGTCCTTTTTTGGTGAAGCTGAACTCGAGCATTTTGTCGATTCCTTTGTAGCAGCTTTTGAATGTAGAACGTTTCCTCTAAAAAGCGCGCGCTTTTCTATCGGCACTTTTTTGGGAACGTGCGAGGGTTTAATGCCTTCTTTAATTTGAACATTAATTGCCCCGTTTCCCCTGGACTCTTTACTTTTAATTTTGAAAACCCAGAAAATGGTTTCTCTCCTTTTATTTTCCTTGTAACCTCTTCGTAACTTTTTCCTCTTCTCTCTTCGCTCTCTGTCTTTCGCTTGCGCTTCTGCTTCCTGGCGTTAGTGGCGTCGCTCGGCGGTTTCTTAGGCAACTTTCATTTTTGCCCTTTTTCGAAGTTTCTTCCATCTCCAGGTTAGTCCCCTTTCATGCTTTCTCTTTGATTTTGGTTTTGTGATGAGGTTTTGGTTTTGATCCTCTCTTTTTGAAAAAGTTTGGATCTTTCTATTTTCCTTGAGCCCTAGATTTGTTAAAATGTGCTTTCTGAGAGTTTCTCTATCTTCTGCATGATCCTTTTTGCTTTTGCTGGGTGCCTTTAGGGTTTTGCATGTTTTTTGTTGTTTCTGTTCTTCATACTGCTTGTCTGTGTCTGTTCCTCGTTTATTTGAAGGTTGCTTTTGTCTGCTCTTAAAAAAGGTTGCATCTTTAATGGTCTCTGCTTGGCGTGTTTGATGTTTGAGAATGCTTTTTGCTTAGTAGGCTTGTGATGATTTGCTGTGTTTTCCTTTGATGAAAAGCGTTTGTTGTTTTTGAGTTTCTTTTTGAGAAATGCTGGGATGCAAGCTGTAGAGTATTTCTGGAAACCTTGCTTTGTTTACTGCCTCCAATGGATGCCTCAGGACTTTGGTTTGAGTCTTGGGGTTTTCCTTTTCGTTGTTTCCTCGTTTGAGAAGTATTGACCGAGTTGTTTTCTCCCTTTGTCCGAGATGTTTGTAGTAACCCCTATCTTCTTTTCTTCCTTGTAGGATTAGTTAGCCTCATGTCTTCTCGCAATAACATTGTAGAGATGTCTTCCAGAGTTCTCGAGGGGATGTCCGATTGGCTGGACTCCCTTGTTTTGTTGTGTGTTTCTGTCGTGGATGCTGAATTTTGCACAGAGCTGAGGAAACGCCATAGGATTTGTGGTAACAATGCTCGTGAGGAGGATTACGAGCTTGTTGCTCCTGATTCTGATGAGAGAGTTTGTTTTCCGACTTCCATTGAGAGGGAGCGTCCCTTCTTCTATGCCTATGAATTCTTCTTCAGCTAGTTGAATGTTACTTTTCCTTTTTCTGCTTTTGAGACCGACCTGTTGTGGTCGTGTAATATTGCTCCATCCCAGCTTCACCCTAATTCCTGGGATTTTATTAAAATTTTCCAACTTTCTCTGCCGTGAACTAGATGTAACACCTTCCCAAACTCTTTTTCTTTACTTGTTTATTTTCGCCAAGCCTGGCGGTTCTTCAAAAAAGAAAGCTTCTTGGGTTTCTTTCCGGTCCGCCCAGGGCCATAAAGTGTTTGCGATGTATGATGAGTCCTTTAAGGACTTCAAGAACTACTTCTTTAAAGTTCGAGCTGTTGAGGGGGCCCGCCCCTTTTTTCTTGATGAAAATGATGAGCCCTCCTTCCCTCTAGAGTGGTAGAAGGATGTAAGAGTGTCTCGCTACACTTGGGAGATGCTTGATGATGTCAAACGCGCTTTTGTAGTTGTTCTTGAGGATCTCTGGGGGAAACCACCCCATCTTGATACAAAAAGATTTTTGAATGATCCGTCCTTGGTTCGAACTGTTTTGGGTATTTGTTTGTCTATTTGTTTGACTTGTTTCTATACTTGTTTCCTTTTTCTTCCTCTTATCAAATTTGTAACTCCTTGTCGTGGCTGTTTTTGTGTTTGTAGAGATGTCAAAGAATAGTGACTCCATGAAGGCCTTTAAAAGGGCAAAGAAAGCGACTGCTGCTCAGAACATCTCGGCCAAGGTGGCCGGCGAGGGATCTTCACAGATCCCGGTAAAGCCTCCTGTGCCAAGTTCCCTTGGGCCGAGGAAAGTAATTCATACTCCTTGGTTTCATCAGGTCGATCCTCCTCAGACTACTGCCGTTGCTTCTGGTGTCCCTCCCTTAAAAAAGCAAAAGACATCCGAGCCCTTCAACCTTGATGCCCCGGATTTTGATGCTATCGAGTTTGTTGACCAGAAAATTGCCCCCTATGGTGGGCTTTCCATGGACGATGTGTCTCTTCTTCAGCATCTGGATTTTATCACCAAAAGTAGTGTGAAGATGGCTCATATGGGTGCGGCTATTTTTCGAACAGTTTAGGGGATTCCGATTCATGCCACAAAATCCTTCATAGAGGAGGCCAAGCCAGAATTTGATCGAATCAAGGGTCTGAAGGAGGAGTTGGAGGTGAAGTTGGCGAAGGTGGAGAAGGAGCTGGAGGGTGAGATGGCCAGCTCTATTGCCCTGGCTGCTTCTTTGAAGTTGGCTGAGGACATGGCCTTGAAGCATAAGGATAGCTATGTCTCAGTTTATAGGGATTTAATACGCCTCTGGGATGAGTTGGAAACTGCTCGGGTCAATTATGGCGAGCTTCAGGGTCACCTTGTGGGCAGCGTAACTGCCGCCTCCGAGAACCTGATGGAGCAGTTCTGAATTGTTGCTCCTAATGCCGACTTGACTCTCATCAGCCTGGACAATGTTGTGAGGGATGGTAAGATTGTCCCTGATGACCAGGATGATGATGAGGCTGATCCTTCCCCAGTGCATTCTCTTAAAGTGTCGACTTCCTCGGTTCCTCCCGTTACGTCTGATCCGGATTGCCAGATTTTGAACCGGGATGATGGAACTGTAGATGCTGTGGCCCTTCAGACTCATCCTCCTTCTCCCCATACTGATGCTGCCGGGAAGGCTCCCGATCTTAGCTGATCTTTTTTCTGAATATTTGTGTAAATAGCCCGATTTGTGGGCTTTGGAACTTGTTTTTTGTGAATGATGTTTTTATTGACTGTTGATACTCTAGTTGCTATTTTTAGCAACTTTATTTTGAAAACAAAATGGTTTCTCTGAGGTTGATTTCGGTGGCCTCTTTGAAGCTTTATCATACTATGTTTTCATACTTTTGTTTGTAGCTTGGATCCTTTTGAGGTCGCGACTTGTTTTTTGGTTTTCTCGCTTTTTAGCGCCTTATAACTGATTTCTTTATGTTGGTCTCCTTCTAAGTTATTTTTGTAATCCTCTTTTCTGGGCCTTTGTCAGGTCTCTTTAAGGGATTGCTTTTACAACTTGTTTTGTAGGAGACCAACTTTATTAGGTCGATTTCTGCTAAGTTGTTTTTGTAATCCTCTTTCTTGGACCTTCTGTTAGGTCTCTTTCAGGGATTACTTTTACAACTTGTCTTTGTAGGAGACCGACTTCGTTAGGTCGATCTCTTCTAAGTTGTTTTTGTAATCCTCTTTCTTGGACCTTTTGTCAGGTCTCTTTCAGGGATTACTTTTACAACTTGTCTTTGTAGGAGACTGGTGCACGAAATTGCAATCACACTTTTGCAATCCCGCACAACTAACCAGCAAGTGCACTGGGTCGTCCAAGTAATACCTTGCGTGAGCAAGGGTCGATCCCACGGAGATTGTCGGCTTGAAGCAAGCTATGGTTATCTTGTAAATCTTAGTCAGGATATCAGAAATTATCAGGATTGATTGTAAAAAGCAAAAGAACATGAAATGGTTACTTGTATTGCAGTAATGGAGAATAGGTTGGGGTTTGGAGATGCTCCATCTTCTGAATCTCTGCTTTCCTACTGTCTTCTTCTTCAAACACGCTAGTCTCCTTCCATGGCAAGCTGTGTGTAGGGTTTCACCGTTGTCAATGGCTACCTCCCATCCTCTCAGTGAAAGCGATTGCATATGCTCTGTCACAGCATAGCGGAATTCATCTGTCGGTTCTCAATCAGGCCGGAATAGAATCCAGTGATTCTTTTGCGTCTGTCACTAACGCCCCGCCTTCAGGAGATTGAAGCACATCACAGTCATTCAATCATTGAATCCTACTTAGAATACCACAGACAAGGTTTAGACCTTCCGGATTCTCTTGAATACCGCCATCAGTCCTAGCTTATACCACGAAGATTCCGATTAAAGAATCCAAGAGATAACTACTTAATCTAAGGTAGAACGGAGGTGGTTGTCAGTCACACGTTCATGGTTGAGAATGATGATAATTGTCACGGATCATCACATTCGTCCGGATTAAGGACAAGTATTATCTTAGAATGGAAGCAAGCATGATTGAATAAGAAACAGTAGTAATTGCATTAATCCATCAGGACACAGCAGAGCTCCTCACCCCCAACCATGGGGTTTAGAGGCTCATGCTGTGGAAGGTACACAATGAAACGTCTAAAATGTTATGAGGTCATAAGGTACGGATACAATGTCAAAAGATCCTATTAATAGTAAACTAGTGTCCTAAGGTTTAGAGAAATGAGTAAATGACATAAAAATCCACTTCCGGGCCCACTTGGTGTGTGCTTGGGCTGAGCAATGAAGGAATTTCGTGTAGAGACCTTTTCTGGAGTTAAACGCCAGCTTTCATGCCAGTTTGGGCGTTTAACTCCAAATTTTATGCCAGTTCCGGCGTTTAACGCTGGAATTTCTGAGGCCGGATTGCTACGCAGGTTTGGGCCATCAAATCTTAGGCAAAGTATGGACTATTATATATTGCTGGAAAGCCCAGGATGTCTAATTTCCAATGCCGTTGAGAGCGCGCCAATTGGGCTTCTGTAGCTCCAGAAAATCCACTTCGAGTGCAGGGAGGTCAGAATCCAACAGCATCTGCAGTCCTTTTCAGTCTCTGGATCAGATTTTTGCTCAGAACCTTCAATTTCGGTCAGAAAATACCTGAAATCACAGAAAAACACACAAACTCATAGTAAAGTCCAGAAAAGTGAATTTTAATTAAAAACTAATAAAAATATACTAAAAACTAACTAAAAGATACTAAAAACAATGCCAAAAAGCATACAAATTATCCGCTCATCACAACACCAAACTTAAATTGTTGCTTGTCCCCAAGCAACTGAAAATCAAAATAGGATAAAAAGAAGAGAATATACTATAGATTCCAAAATATCAAAGAAACATAGCTCCAATTAGATGAGCGGGACTAGTAGCTTTTTGCCTCCGAACAGTTTTGGCATCTCACTCCATCCTTTGAAGTTCAGAATGATTGGCATCTATGAGAACTCAGAACTCAGATAGTGTTATTGATTCTCCTAGTTAAGTATAATGATTCTTGAACATAGCTAGTGTATGAGTCTTGGCTGTGGCCCAAAGCACTCTGTCTTCCAGTATTACCACCGGATACATACATGCCACAGACACATAATTGGGTGAACCTTTTTAGATTGTGACTCAGCTTTGCTAAAGTCCCCAATTAGAGGTGTCCAGGGTTCTTAAGCACACTCTTATTGCTTTGGATCACCACTTTATTTCTTTCTTTTTCTTTTCTTCTCTTTTTTTTTTCGAAATTTTTTTTTCTCTTTTTTTTTTGTATTCACTGCTTTTTCTTGCTTCAAGAATCAATTTGATGATTTTTTTAGATCCTCAATAACAGTTCTCTTTCTCCTCATTCTTTCAAGAGCCAACAATTTTAACATTCTCAAAGCAACAAATTCAAAAGACATATGCACTGTTCAAGCATTCATTCAGAAAACAAAAAGTATTGTCACCACATCAAGCTAATTCAACTAGTTTCAAGGATAAATTTCGAAATCCTGTACTTCTTGTTCTTTTGTGATTAAAGCATTTTTCATTTAAGAGAGGTGATGGATTAATAGGACATTCATAACTTTAAGGCATAAATTTTATTAATTATGAACTAAGAACAAGACTCAAATATAGATATAAGATGAGACAAAAAAAATAAAAATAGAAAACAAAAGAAAAACGCAAAAAAAAATAGGCTCCTAATGATAGAGGTTTTCACAGAGTTAGGACTCAACAACCTTGATTTTGAGAAGTGGATGCTCCCTCAGCTTGAGATGAGAGCTTTTGGCATTTCATCTCTTGAGTTTCACGCCCCTGCTTCTCTTGTTCCTTCAGCAATTTGCAGAGCATGCAGTTCTGATTCTGCTGTTCTTCCTTCAGTTGCTCCATAGTCTCTTGCAACTTGTTAATAGATGCTTCTAGGTTGGCCCAGTAGCCAATTTCAGGGAATTCAGGGAGGAACTCATGCGCCCTCCTTTTGATAGAGTTGTCTTGCACTTGTCCTTCCATTGACTTCTTGGTGATTGGATGCTCAATGGGTATGAACTCATCTACTCCCATCTTCACCCCAGCCTCTTTACAGAGCAAGGAGATCAAGCTTGGGTAAGCCAATTTGGCTTCAGTGGAATTCTTATTTGCAATTGTGTAGATCTCACAAGCAATCACATGATGCACCTCCACTTCTCTTCCAAGCATAATGCAATGAATCATCACTGCTCTCTTGATGGTGACCTCAGAATGGTTGCTAGTGGGCAATATGGAACGCCCAATAAAGTCTAGCCAACCTCTTGCAATTGGCTTGAGGTCTCCTCTCTTGAGTTGGTTTGGGACACCCTTAGAATTGGTTATCCACTTAGTTCCAGGAAGGCATATGTCCTCTAGAACTTGATCCAACCCCTTATCTACTCTCACCATCCTCCTATTAAAGGAATCAGGATCATCTTGCAGTTGAGGCAACTTGAAGATTTCTCTTATTTTGTCCAGATGGAAGTACATAACTTTCCCTCTGACCATGGTTCTGTAGGTATGGTAAGCGGTTCCAGTCATTCTTTGCTTATCTGTTAGCCACAGATTTGAGTAGAATTCCTGAACCATGTTCCTTCCAACCTTTATTTCAGGATTGGTCAGAACTTCCCATCCTCTGTTTCGAATTTGCTCTTGGATCCCCGGATATTCATCTTCTTTCAAATCAAATTTCACTTCCGGGATCACTGACCTCAGACCCATTATTTTGTGATAATGGTCTTCATGTTCTTTGGTTAAGAACTTCTCTTGATTCCAAAGATTCTTTGGATTATTCTCTTTCTTGCCTCTTAAATTGGTTTGTTTTCCCTTAGGAGCCATGATATTGATGAATCTTGGCTTAGTGATCACGGAAAAGCACACCAAACTTAGAGGTTTGCTTGTCCTCAAGCAAAAGAAAAGAAAGAAGAGAGAGAGAAAGAGGAAATTCGAATGGTGTGGGTAAAGGGGGTTCCAAACGTGAATTTATAAGGGGAGAGAGAAGAGATTTCGAAAAAAATAAGAATTTGAAAGAAAATTTGAGAAGATATGGAGAGAAATTGAGAAAAGGGTGAGTTTTTGAAGAAGATTTGGGATTAATTTGAAATAGATTTGAAGAATGGTTTTGATTTGTGAAGATTTGAAAGTGAATGATGAAAGGTTGAAGTGCATTTATGTAGAAGAGTATGGTTAAAAAGAGGAAAGTTTGAAAAAATTTGAGTTGAAAACAAAAATGTGATCCCCCCACCTTTCTGGCGTTAAACGCCCAGAATGGCACCCATTCTGGCGTTTAACGCCCATTTGCTACCCTTTTTGGGCGTTTAACGCCCAGCCAGGTGCCCTGGCTGGCGTTAAACGCCAGAAATCCTTTGTCACTGGGCGTTTTTCAGAACGCCCAGGATGCTACACACCTGGCGTTAAACGCCCAGAATGGTGCCCATTCTGGCGTTTAACGCCCAAAATGGTACCATTACTGGCGTTAAACGCCCAGAATGGTGCCCATTCTGGCGTTTAACGCCCAAAATGCCCCTTACTGGCGTTTTTTCGCCAGTAAGCTCATTTTCTCTGCTTTTTGAGCTGAATCCTTCTGTAACTCTGTGAATTCCTTCATTTTTGATACTTGCCTCTGTAAGAACACTTCATACAACTTTCTAATGATTGGGTTGCCTCCCAGCAAGCGCTTCTTTACTGTCTTTAGCTGGACTTTTACTGAGAATCACTCAAGCCTCAGTTTTGAGCATTCCTGCTCAAAATTTCCTTCAAGATAGTGCTTGATTCTCTGTCCATTTACAATGAACTTTCTGTCAGAATCAGTATCCTGAAGCTCAACATATCCATATGGTGAGACTCCTGTAATCACATACGGACTCCTCCACCGGGATTTGAGTTTTCCTGGAAACAATTTGAGCCTGGAGTTGAAGAGCAGAACTTTTTGTCCTGGCTCAAAGACTCTGGTTGACAATCTCTTGTCATGCCACTTCTTTGCCTTTTCCTTATAAATTTTTGCATTTTCAAAGGCATTGAGTCTGAACTCCTCTAGCTCATTTAGCTGGAGCAGTCTTTTCTCACCAGCTAACTGTGCATCCATGTTTAGGAATCTGGTTGCCCAGTAGGCCTTATGTTCCAGTTCTACAGGCAAATGACAGGCCTTCCCATATACTAGTTGGTATGGGGAGGTTCCTATAGGAGTCTTGAATGCTGTTCTATATGCCCACAGAGCATCATCCAAGCTCTTTGCCCAATCCTTTCTTCGGGCCATTACAGTCCGTTCCAGGATTCTTTTTAGTTCTCTGTTAGAGACTTCAGCTTGCCCATTTGTCTGTGGATGATATGCAGTTGCCACTTTATGGCTAATTCCATATCTAACTATAGCAGAGTATAGCTGTTTGTTGCAGAAATGAGTGCCCCCATCACTGATTAGCACTCTGGGGACGCCAAACCTGCTGAAAATGTTTTTCTGGAGGAATTTCAGTACGGTTTTGGTATCATTAGTGGGTGTAGCAATTGCTTCTACCCACTTAGATACATAGTCCACTGCCACCAGAATATAAGTGTTTGAGTATGATGGTGGGAATGGTCCCATGAAATCAATTCCCCATACATCAAACAATTCTATCTCTAATATCCCTTGTTGAGGCATGGCATATCCGTGAAGCAGGTTACCAGCTCTTTGGCAACTGTCACAGTTACGCACAAACTCTCGGGAATCTTTATAGAGAGTAGGCCAGTAGAAGCCGCAGTGGAGAACTTTAGTGGCTGTTCGCTCACTTCCAAAATGTCCCCCATACTGCGATCCATGGCAGTGCCATAGGATCCTTTGTGCTTCTTCTCTGGGTACACACCTGCGGATCACTCCGTCAGCACATCTCTTAAAGAGATATGGTTCATCCCAAAGGTAGTACTTGGCATCTGAAATTAGTTTCTTTCTCTTCACATAACTGTACTCTTTGGGTATGAACCTCACAGCTTTATAGTTTGCAATATCTGCAAACCATGGAGCTTCCTGAATGGCAAAGAGTTGCTCATCTGGGAAAGTCTCAGAGATCTCAGTAGAAGGGAGGGACGTCCCAGCTACTGGGTCTATCCGGGATAGATGATCAGCCACTTGGTTCTCTGTCCCTTTTCTGTCTCTTATTTCTATATCAAACTCTTGCAGAAGCAACACCCATCTTATAAGCCTGGGTTTTGAATCCTGCTTTGTGAGTAAGTATTTAAGAGCAGCATGGTCAGTGTACACAATCACCTTTGATCCCACTAAGTAGGATCTAAACTTGTCAATGGCATAGACCACTGCAAGTAATTCTTTTTCTGTGGTTGTGTAATTCTTCTGTGCATCATTTAGAGCACGGCTAGCATAATAAATGACATGCAGAAGTTTGTTATGCCTCTGTCCCAACACTGCACCAATGGCATGATCACTGGCATCACACATTAATTCAAATGGTAATGCCCAATCTGGTGCAGAGATGACTGGTGCTGTGACCAGCTTAGCTTTCAGGGTCTCAAATGCCTGCAAACACTGTGTGTCAAACACAAATGGCGTGTCAGCAGCTAGCAAGTTACTTAAAGGTTTTGCAATTTTCGAAAAATCCTTGATAAACCTTCTATAGAATCCTGCATGCCCCAGAAAGCTTCTGATTGCCTTAACATTGGCAGGTGGTGGTAATTTTTCAATTACCTCTACCTTTGCCTTATCCACCTCTATTCCCCTGCTTGAAATTTTGTGCCCAAGGACAATTCCTTCAGTCACCATAAAGTGACATTTCTCCCAGTTTAAAACCAGGTTAGTCTCTTGGCATCTTTTCAGGACAAGTGATAGGTGGTTAAGACAGGAGCTAAATGAGTCTCCATATACTGAAAAGTCATCCATGAAGACTTCCAGAAATTTCTCTACCATATCTGAGAAGATAGAGAGCATGCACCTTTGAAAGGTTGCAGGTGCATTGCACAGACCAAAAGGCATCCTCCTATAGGCAAACACGCCAGAAGGGCAAGTGAATGCTGTTTTCTCTTGGTCCTGGGGATCTACTGCAATTTGGTTGTAGCCTGAATAGCCATCCAAAAAGCAGTAATAATCATGACCAGCTAGTCTTTCTAGCATTTGGTCTATGAATGGTAAAGGAAAATGATCCTTTCTGGTGGCTGTATTGAGCCTTCTGTAGTCAATACACATGCGCCACCCTGTGACTGTTCTTGTAGGAACCAGTTCATTTTTTTCATTATGAACCACTGTCATGCCTCCCTTTTTGGGAACAACTTGGACAGGGCTCACCCAGGGGCTATCAGAAATAGGATAAATAATCCCAGCCTCCAGTAATTTAGTGACCTCTTTCTGCACCACCTCCTTCATGGCTGGATTTAGCCTCCTCTGTGGTTGAACCACTGGTTTGGCATTATCCTCCAACAGGATTTTGTGCATGCATCTAGCTGGGCTAATGCCCTTGAGATCACTGATGGACCACCCAAGAGCTATCTTGTGTGTCCTTAGCACTTGAATCAGTGCTTCCTCTTCCTGTGGATTTAAAGCAGAGCTTATAATCACTGGAAAAGTGTCACCCTCTCCCAGAAATGCATATTTCAGGGATGATGGTAGTGGTTTGAGTTCAGGCTTAGGAGGCTTATCCTCTTCCTGAGGAATTTTCGAAAATTCCTTTGCCTCCTCTGGTTCTTCTTGATCAGGTTGAGCATCTTTGAAGATGTCTTCAAGCTCTGATTCTAGGCTTTCAGCCATATTAATCTCTTCTACCAGAGAGTCAATAATGTCAGCGCCCATGCAGTCATTTGGTGTGTCTGGATGCTGCATAGCTTTTACAGCATTTAACTTGAACTCATCCTCATTGACTCTCAAGGTTACTTCCCCCTTTTGTACATCAATGAGAGTTCGTCCAGTTGCTAGGAAAGGTCTTCCTAGAATGAGAGTTGCACCCTTGTGCTCCTCCATTTCCAGCACCACAAAATCAGTTGGAAAGGCAAATGGCCCAACCTTGACAATCATGTCCTCTATTATGCCTGATGGGTGTTTAATGGAGCCATCAGCAAGTTGGAGGCATATCCTGGTTGGTTTGACTTCTCCAATCAACCCAAGCTTTCTGATAGTGGATGCAGGTATTAGATTGATGCTTGCTCCAAGATCACATAAAGCTGTCTTGGTGCAAGTGCCTTCTAATGTGCATGGTATCAGAAAGCTTCCAGGATCTTGAAGCTTTTCTGGTAAGCTTTTTAGAATGACTGCACTACATTCTTCAGTGAGAAACACTTTTTCAGTTTCTCTCCAATCCTTCTTATGACTTAAGATCTCTTTCATGAACTTAGCATAAGAAGGTATTTGCTCAAGTGCCTCTGCAAACGGAATCTTTATTTCAAGAGTCCTTAGATAGTCTGCAAAGCGGGCAAATTGCTTATCCTGTTCCGCTTTGCGGAGTTTCTGAGGATAAGGCATCTTGGCTTGATATTCTTCAACCTTAGATGCTGCAGGTTTACTCCTTACAGAAGTGGTTGAAGAAGCCTTTTTAGAGGGATTACTGTCAGCACTCTCAGGTGTCTGATCTTCCCTTGGCGTTTGAACGCCAGGAATGGGTGAAAAATGGGCGTTCAACGCCAACTTTTCCCCCTTTTCTGGCGTTTGAACGCCAGAACTGGGCAAGGAATGGGCGTTTAACGCCAGCTTTCCTTCCCTTTCTGGCGTTTGAACGCCAATATTCCTCTCTGGGCTCTTACTGTCCTCAGAGGGATTTTGAACAGTGGTTTGGTTGTCCTCTGTCACTTGTTCTTTGTTTGGCTTTTTGCTCTTTTGAGCAGTGTTATTTAGTGTCTTCCCACTCCTCAGTTGAACTGCTTGACATTCCTCTGTTATTTGTTTAGATATTTGTTGTTTTGCTTGATTCAACTGCAGTTCTATGCTCTTGTTAGCAACCTTAGTATCCTGGAGTATTTCTTTAAATTTTGCTAACTGTTCTGTCATCAGGAGCAATTGTTGATTAAGCTCATTCATCTGTTCCTGAGGACTAGGATCAGTGACTAGTGCCATGACCTCCTCCTTTGGAACGAACTCATTGCTAGAATATAAGTATTGGTTTCTAGCAACAGTGTCTATAAGCTCCTGAGCTTCTTCAATTGTCTTCCTCATGTGTATAGATCCACCAGCTGAGTGGTCTAAAGACATCTGAGCTTTTTCTGTAAGCCCATAGTAGAAAATGTCTAACTGGACCCACTCTGAAAACATTTCAGAGGGGCATTTCCTTAGCATACCTCTATACCTCTCCCAGGCATTATAAAGGGATTCATTATCCTCTTGTTTAAAGCCTTGGATGTCCAGCCTTAGCTGTGTCATCCTCTTTGGAGGGTAAAAATGATTCAGGAATTTGTCTGACAACTGTTTCCATGTCTTGATGCTTGCTGTAGGTTGGTTATTTAACCACCTTTTAGCTTGATCTTTTACAGCAAATGGAAACAGTAATAGTCTGTAGACATCCTGATCCACCTCTTTATCATGTACTGTGTCAGCAATTTGTAAGAACTGTGCCAGAAACTCAGTAGGTTCTTCCTGTGGAAGACCGGAATACTGGCAATTTTGCTGCACTATGATAATGAGTTGAGGGTTTAGCTCAAAGCTGCTTGCTTTGATGGGGGGCGTGCAGATGCTACTCCCATATGCAGCTGTAATGGGGTTAGCATATGACCCCAGAGTCCTTCTGGACTGATCAATTCCACTTAAGTCCATAATGGACAAAAGGGAAATGATAATGATTGCAAAGAGATAAATTTTGCTTATTTTTATTTTTTTTTGAATAACCGAAAAAAATTAAAATAAAAGGAAATTAAAAAAAATTTCGAAAATAGAAAAGAAAATAAGATCAAAGCAAATTGAGAACTGAATCAATTAAGTAATTAAAAAGGTTTTCAAAATAGCAATAAAAAAGATATGATTGAAAAATTTTTATGAAAGAGATTTGAATTTTTTAAAAGGAGGAAAGAGAAAAACACAAAAAGACACCAAACTTAAAATTTTTAGAAAATCAAACACTAAATTTTCGAAAATTTTGAGAGAAAAACACAAAGAGGACACCAAACTTAGAATTTTTATGAATCAAAAAGGGACTAAGAACATGCAAATTCGAAAATTAAAAGAAGAAAAACAAAAAGCATGCAATTGACACCAAACTTAAAATATGAAACTAGACTCAACTAAAAGACTCTAAACCAATAAAAACAAAATAGTCCTAATCTAAGCAACAAGATAAGCCGTCAGTTGTCCAAACTCGAACAATCCCCGGCAACGGCGCCAAAAACTTGGTGCAAGAAATTGCAATCACACTTTTGCAATCCCGCACAACTAACCAGCAAGTGCACTGGGTCGTCCAAGTAATACCTTGCGTGAGCAAGGGTCGATCCCACGGAGATTGTCGGCTTGAAGCAAGCTATGGTTATCTTGTAAATCTTAGTCAGGATATCAGAAATTATCAGGATTGATTGTAAAAAGCAAAAGAACATGAAATGGTTACTTGTATTGCAGTAATGGAGAATAGGTTGGGGTTTGGAGATGCTCCATCTTCTGAATCTCTGCTTTCCTACTGTCTTCTTCTTCAAACACGCTAGTCTCCTTCCATGGCAAGCTGTGTGTAGGGTTTCACCGTTGTCAGTGGCTACCTCCCATCCTCTCAGTGAAAGCGATTGCATATGCTCTGTCACAGCATAGCGGAATTCATCTGTCGGTTCTCAATCAGGCCGGAATAGAATCCAGTGATTCTTTTGCGTCTGTCACTAACGCCCCGCCTTCAAGAGATTGAAGCACGTCACAGTCATTCAATCATTGAATCCTACTTAGAATACCACAGACAAGGTTTAGACCTTCCGGATTCTCTTGAATACCGCCATCAGTCCTAGCTTATACCACGAAGATTCCGATTAAAGAATCCAAGAGATAACTACTTAATCTAAGGTAGAACGGAGGTGGTTGTCAGTCACACGTTCATGGTTGAGAATGATGATAATTGTCACGGATCATCACATTCGTCCGGATTAAGGACAAGTATTATCTTAGAATGGAAGCAAGCATGATTGAATAAGAAACAGTAGTAATTGCATTAATCCATCAGGACACAGCAGAGCTCCTCACCCCCAACCATGGGGTTTAGAGGCTCATGCTGTGGAAGGTACACAATGAAACGTCTAAAATGTTATGAGGTCATAAGGTACGGATACAATGTCAAAAGATCCTATTAATAGTAAACTAGTGTCCTAAGGTTTACAGAAATGAGTAAATGACATAAAAATCCACTTCCGGGCCCACTTGGTGTGTGCTTGGGCTGAGAAATGAAGGAATTTCGTGTAGAGACCTTTTCTGGAGTTAAACGCCAGCTTTCATGCCAGTTTGGGCGTTTAACTCCAAATTTTATGCCAGTTCCGGCGTTTAACGCAGGAATTTCTGAGGCCGGATTGCTACGCAGGTTTGGGCCATCAAATCTTAGGCAAAGTATGGACTATTATATATTGCTGGAAAGCCCAGGATGTCTACTTTCCAATGCCGTTGAGAGCGCGCCAATTGGGCTTCTGTAGCTCCAGAAAATCCACTTCGAGTGCAGGGAGGTCAGAATCCAACAGCATCTGCAGTCCTTTTCAGTCTCTGGATCAGATTTTTGCTCAGAACCTTCAATTTCGGTCAGAAAATACCTGAAATCACAGAAAAACATACAAACTCATAGTAAAGTCCAGAAAAGTGAATTTTAATTAAAAACTAATAAAAATATACTAAAAACTAACTAAAAGATACTAAAAACATACTAAAAACAATGCCAAAAAGCGTACAAATTATCCGCTCATCAGAGACAGACTTCGTTAGGTCGATCTCTTCTAAGTTGTTTTTGTAATCCTCTTTCTTGGACCTTTTGTCAGGTCTCTTTCAGGGATTACTTTTACAACTTGTCTTTGTAGGAGACCGACTTCGTTAGGTCGATCTCTTCTAAGTTGTTTTTGTAATCCTCTTTCTTGGACCTTTTGTCAGGTCTCTTTCAGGGATTACTTTTACAACTTGTCTTTGTAGGAGACCGACTTCGTTAGGTCGATCTCTTCTAAGTTGTTTTGTAATCCTCTTTCTTGGACCTTTTGTCAGGTCTCTTTCAGGGATTACTTTTACAACTTGTTTTGTAGGAGACCGACTTTGTTAGGTCGATCTCTTCTAAGTTATAGCAATTCCTCTTTAATAGGGTTGTCCAGACCTCTTTCCAGGGATTTGCTGATAACTTGGTTTGGCTTGGTCCGACTTTTTGGTGTCGACCAATCTTTTTAAGTTATTATGTAGCAATCCATAAGACCTCGTCAGGTTCTTTTTTGGGATCACTTTTGATAACTTCTTGCATTATTCTGTGTTCATCTTTTGCCAATTTGTAGATTATGGTTTCTGTCCTGGTTTAATCGACCTTTACATGAATCGCGTTTTCACCTTTGTTGGTCGATTATTCCTATCAAGATCGTATAGTGAATCTGTTTTTCACTTCTTGTTCGATCCGTTGCTTTATAATCGGATGATGAATGCTTCAGATTAATGCGTCTTGAGCACTTGTAGAATATCTGAAATGTATTTTTATTTAAAGAAAGTGCAAATATATACAGGCGGGAATTTTTCATACCCTTAAGTCGGATTAAATCTCAATCTTTGACGCCTCATTAAAAAACCTTTTCAGGAAAAAGAGTGCATCTTGAGATCTTTTACCTTTCCTAGCTATAGTACCTTCTTAGGTTACAGGCGTGCCATGATCTGGGGAGTTCTCGTCCCTCGAGTTCGGACAGTCTGTAGTAGCCCTTCCCAAGTACTTCTGTGACTCGGTAGGGTCCTTTCCAGTTAGCTGCCAGCTTTCCTTCTCTAGGTCGAGTTGTTCCAATATCATTTCGGATTAAGATGAGATCATTCTCCATGAATTCTCTTGGCACTACCTTTTGATTATACCTGGAAGCCATTCGCTGCTTTAGTGCTTCTTCTCTGATCCGAGCTCTTTCTTGGATTTCCGAAAGTAGGTCAAGTTCTTCTCTTTGAAGTTGATAGTTGGTTTGTTCATTATAGTGGACTACTCAGGGAGACCCTTCTTCAACTTTTATTGGAATCATTGCCTCCACTCTGTATGCTAGTCGAAATGGGGATTCATTTGTAGTGGAATGTGGAGTTTTTCGATACGCCCATAGGACTTGTGGAAGTTCCTCGGCCCAAGCTCCCTTTGCTTCTTGTAATCTCCATTTCAGCCCGGCCAATATGACTTTGTTGGTTGCTTCGACTTGTCCATTAGTTTGGGGGTGTTCGACGGAAGTGAACTGGTGTTTTATATTCAAGTCGGCCACTAACTTTCTGAAGCCTGCATCTGTGAATTGGGTGCCATTGTCTGTGGTGATGGAGTATGGGACCCCAAATCTTGTAACGATGTTCCTATATAGGAATTTCCGGCTTCTTTGAGCAGTGGCATTGGCTAGGGGTTCTGCCTCGATCCATTTCGTGAAATAGTCTACCCCTATTATGAGGAATTTTACTTGTCCCGATCCCTGTGGGAAGGGTCCGAGAAGATCGAGTCCCCATTTTGCAAATGGCCAGGGTGAGGTAACGCTAATGAGTTTTTCTGGCGGGGCGATGTGAATGTTGGCATGCTTCTGACATGGTGGACATGTCTTTAAAAATTCTGTAGCTTCCTTTCGTAGAGTTGGCCAATAGAATCCTGCCCGGAGTACCTTTTTAGTGAGAGCTTGCGCTCCGAGATGATTACCACAAATGCCGCTGTGTACTTCCTCCAAGACTTCTTTTGTGTTGGAGGTCGGTACGCATTTTAACAATGGCGTTGAGATCCCTCTTTTGTATAGGATGTCATTTATGATAGTGTAGTATTGTGCCTCCCTTTTTAACCTCTTTGCCTCTTTTTCATCTGTGGGGAGCGCTTCTGTTTTGAGGTAGTTAATTATGGGGGTCATCCATCCTTGATCCCGACCTGTTATGGCAAGGATTTTTTCTTCTTCTGATATTGATGGGTTCTGCAGTATTTCTTGGATGAGGCTTCTATTGTTGCCCCCTGGTTTGCTGCTGGCTAGCTTTGAGAGTGCGTAAGCTCGGGCATTTTGCTCGCGGGGTATGTGGCAAATCCTTTATTTCCCGAGTTGTCCGAGCTGTTCTTTGGTTTTATCCAAATATTTTTTCATGGTAGGATCTTTGGCTTGGTAGCTTCCCGCTATTTGCGAGGTGATGACTTGTGAGTCACTGTAGATATTGAGTTTCTGAGCTTCAACTTCCCTAGCTAGCTTCAAACCAGCTAATAATGCTTCATATTCCGCTTGGTTGTTTGAGGCCGGGAATTCGAATTTCAGGGAAAGCTCAAGTTGGGTTCCTTGGTTGCTTTCGATTATCACACCTGCACCACTTCCAGCTTTATTTAAGGAACCGTCCACGTATATGTTCCACTCTATGGGGATTTCCGTGGTATCTGTGAATTCTGCAATGAAGTCGGCTAGGTATTGTGATTTGATGGCTATCCGTGCCTCGTACTGGAGGTCGAACTCGGACAACTCGATTGCCCACTGTAGGATTTTTCCTGCTAGATCTGTTTTCTGCAATATTCCTTTTATGGGCTGGTTGGTCCGAATTTTAATGGTGTGCACTTGAAAGTACGGGCGAAGTCATCGAGATGCAAGTATCAGAGCGTAGGCGAACTTTTCTATTTTCTGGTAGTTTAGCTCTGACCCCTGTAGTGCTTTACTAATGAAGTAGACGGGTTGTTGTCCCCCTTCGTCTTCTCTAATTAATGCTGAGGCTATTGCCCAACTTCCTACTGCGAGGTATAGTATGAGTGGTTCTCCCTCTCGTGGTCGAGATAGGATGGGGGGCTGTCCCAAGAATTCTTTAAAGTCTCGGAAGGGTTGCTCACATTCCGTTGTCCACTCGAAGTTCTTTCCCTTCCTTAAGGTAGCGTAGAAGGGGAGGGACCTTATTGCTGACCCTGCTAGGAATCTGGACAAGGCTGCCAATCTCCCATTGAGTTATTGTACCTCTTTGACGCAGGTTGGGCTTTTCATGTTGAGTATGGCCTGATATTTATCTGGATTTGCCTCGATTCCTCTTTGTGTGAGCATAAAGCCCAAAAATTTACCTGCTTCCACTGCGAAGGTGCATTTAGCCGGGTTGAGTTGCATGTTGTGCTTCCGTATGGTGTCGAACACTTGAACCAAGTCGGTTAGTAATGTTTCCTCACTTTGTGTCTTTATCAACATGTCGTCCACATAGACCTCCATAATTTTTCCGATGTGGTTTGAGAAGACTTTATTCATTAGCCTTTTATAAGTGGCTCCCGCATTTTTAAGGCCAAAAGCCATTACGATGTAGCAATAATTCGCTTTTGGTGTGAGAAACGAGGTTTTTTCTTGATCTGGTGGATACATTGGGATCTGGTTGTACCCTGAGTATGCGTCCATGAACGAGAGATACTTATATCCTGATGAGGCATCTACTAGAGCGTCGATGCTTGGGAGTGGATAAGGGTCTTTTGGGCAGGCTTTATTGAGGTCGGTGTAGTCAATGCACATTCGCCACTTCCCATTTGACTTTTTCACCAAGACGACATTTGCTAGCCATAATGGGCATTTAACTTCTCTTATGAATCTTGCCTCTAGTAGTGCTTGTACTTGTTCTTCTACAGCTTGAGACCGTTCTGGCCCGAGTTTTCTTCGTCTTTGTTGTACCGGCCGGGATCCCGGGTAGACTGCCAGTTTGTGGCTCATTAGTTCGGGATCTATGCCTGGCATGTCGGCAGCTTTCCATGCGAAGAGATCAACATTATCTCGTAGAAACTGTATTAGTGATTCTTTTGCGTCCCCTTTCAGGATCGTGCCAATATTAGTTATTTTGTCCGAAGTATCTCCGATCTAAACTCTTTCTATTTCTCCTTCGGGTCGTGGGCGGAGTTCTTCTCGTCTCTGATCTCCGTCGAGTTCGATTGTGTGGAACTCTCCTCCTTCGCCTCGGAGATTTAGACTTTCATTATAACAGCGACGCGCCATCTTTTGATCTGTTTTTATTGTAGCTATCCCTTCTGTAGTTGGGAATTTCATACATAGATGTGGAGTTGAAACTATTTCTCCGAGTTGATTTAACGTCGTTCGACCTATTAAGGCATTGTAGGCTGAGCTTACTGATGAGCGGATAATTTATACGCTTTTTGCCATTGTTTTTAGCATGTTTTTAGTATGTTTAGTTAGTTTTTATTATATTTTTATTAGTTTTTAGTTAAAATTCACTTTTCTGGACTTTACTATGAGTTTGTGTGTTTTTCTGTGTTTTCAGGTATTTTCTGGCTGAAATTGAGGGATCTGAGCAAAAATCTGATTCAGAGGCTGAAAAGGACTGCAGATGCTGTTGGATTCTGACCTCCCTACACTCGAAGTAGATTTTATGGAGCTACAGAAGCCCAATTGGCGCGCTCTTAATTGCATTGGAAAGTAGACATCCTGGGCTTTCCAGCAAAGTTTAATAGTCCATACTTTGCTCGAGATTTGATGGCCCAAATAGGCGTTCCAAGTCAGCTCAAGAATTTTGGCGTAAAACGCCGGAACTGGCACAAGAATGGGAGTTAAACGCCCAAACTGGCACAAAAGCTGGCGTTTAACTCCAAGAAAAGTCTCTACACATGAAAGCTTCAATGCTCAGCCCAAGCATACACCAAGTGAGCCCGGAAGTGGATTTTTATGTCATTTACTCATTTCTGTAAACCCTAGGCTACTAGTTCTCTACAAATAGGACCTTTTGCTATTGTATTTCATATCTTTTGATCACTTTAGATCTTAGGATCATCTTTGGACGTCTAGTTCTTAGATCATTGGGAGGCTGGCCATTCAGCCATGCCTAGACCTTGTTCTTATGTATTTTCAACGGTGGAGTTTCTACACACCATAGATTAAGGTGTGGAGCTCTGCTGTACCTCGAGTATTAATGCAATTACTATTGTTCTTCTATTCAATTTGGCTTATTCTTGTTCTAAGATATCACTTGTTCCTCAACTTGATGAATGTGATGATCCGTGACACTCATCATCATTCTCACCTATGAACGTGTGCCTGACAACCACCTCCGTTCTACCTTAGATTGAGTGGATATCTCTTGGATTCCTTAATCAGAATCTTCGTGGTATAAGCTAGAATTGATGGCGGTATTCAAAAGAATCTGAAAGGTCTAAACCTTGTCTGTGGTATTCTGAGTAGGATTCAAGGATTGAATGACTGTGACGAGCTTCAAACTCCTGAAGGCTGGGCGTTAGTGACAGACGCAAAAGAATCACTGGATTCTATTCCAACCTGATTGAGAACCGACAGATGATTAGCCGTGCTGTGACAGAGCGCGTTGAACATTTTCACTGAGAGGACGGGACTGTAGCCACTGACAACGGTGATGCCCAACATACAGCTTGCCATGGAAAGGAGTAAGAAGGATTGGATGAAGACAGTAGGAAAGTAGAGAGACGGAAGGGACAAAGCATCTCCATACGCTTATCTGAAATTCTCACCAATGAATTACATAAGTATCTCTATCCTTATTTTATGCTTTATTCATAAATCATCCATAACCATTTGAATCTGCCTGACTGAGATTTACAAGATGACCATAGCTTGCTTCATACCAACAATCTCCGTGGGATCGACCCTTACTCGCGTAAGGTTTATTACTTGGACGACCCAGTGCACTTGCTGGTTAGTTGTGCGAAGTTGTGATAAAGAGTTGAGATTGCAATTGAGCGTACCATGTTGATGGCGCCATTGATGATCACAATTTCGTGTACCAAGTTTTTGGCGCCGTTGCCGGGGATTGTTTGAGTTTGGACAACTGATAGTTCATCTTGTTGCTTAGATTAGGTATTTTTCTTCAGAGTTCTTAAAATGAATTCTAGTGTTTCAAGGTGATGTTCTTATCATCACCAAAGCTGATTGATTCTCATCAATTTAGCTCTTGAATGTAATGTCCTGCTGAAGCTTGGTGATGAGCGGATAATTTATACGCTTTTTGGCATTGTTTTTATATAGTTTTTAGTAAGTTTGAGCTACTTTTAGGGATGTTTTCATTAGTTTTTATGTTAAATTCACATTTCTGGACTTTACTATGAGTTTGTGTGTTTTTCTGTGATTTCAGGTAAATTCTGACTGAAATTGAGGGATTTGAGCAAAACTCTGAAAAAGGCTGACAAAAGGACTGCTGATGCTGTTGGATTCTGACCTCCCTGCACTCGAAATGGATTTTCTGGAGCTACAGAACTCCAATTGGCGCGCTCTCAACGGCGTTGGAAAGTAGACATCCAGGGCTTTCCAGCAATATATAATAGTCCATACTTTATTCGAAGAATGACGACGCAAACTGGCGTTGAACGCCAAGTACACGCTCCTTTCTGGAGTTAAACGCCAGAAAAACGTCATAATCCGGAGTTGAACGCCCAAAGCACATCATAACTCGAAATTCAACTCCAAGAGGAGCCTCTGCTCGTGGATAAATCAAGCTCAGCCCAAGCACACACCAAGTGGGCCCCGGAAGTGGATTTATGCATCAATTACTTACTCATGTAAACCCTAGGAGCTAGTTTATTATAAATAGGATGATTTACTAATGTATCAATCATCTTTGGTCTCAGTTTTATTTTATTCTTCATCTTAGGAGATCATTGATCACGTTTAGGGGGCTGGCCATTCGGCCATGCCTGAACCTTCTTTTACTTATGTATTTTCAACGGTGGAGTTTCTGCACACCATAGATTAAGGGTGTGGAGCTCTGCTGTACCTCAAAGATTAATGAAGTTCTATTTTCTTTTATTCAATTCTCTATCTTATTCTTATTCCAAGATATTCATTCGTACTCAAGAACATGATGAATGTGATGAGCTAATAACTCTCATCATCATTCTCACTTATGAACGCGCGTGATTGACAACCACTTCCGTTCTGCGTGTAACAAGGCTTGAATGTTTATCTCTTAGATTCCCCAACAGAATCTTCGTGGTATAAGCTAGATAGATGGCGGCATTCATCTGGATCCGGAAAGTCCAACCTTGTCTGTGGTGTTCCGAGTAGGGTCCTGGGAATCCGGAAAGTCTCACCTTGTCTGTGGTATTCCGAGTAGGATTCCGTTCATGAATGACTGTGACGTGCTTCAAACTTTAACCTGCTGGGCGTTAGTGACAAACGCAAAAGAGGGATTCTATTCCAGTAGGAGCGGGAACCAACCGGTGATTGGCCGTACTGTGACAGAGTGCGTGCATAGCTTTCACTGCGAGGATGGGATGTAGCTATCAACCATGGGTGATGCCTCCAGACTGGTTAGCTGTGCGAGTGACAGCCGTGCAGGTTATTTCCCCGAGAGGAATGAAAGTAGCCACAGCTGATAGTGAACCCCTATACAAAGCTTGCCATGGAGAGGAGTAAGAAGGATTGAGTAGAAGCAATGGGATAGCAGGCGTCCGAGAGCTCTACAGCATCTCCATTCCGCTTATCTGAAATTCCTACCAATGAATCTGCATAAGTATCTCTATCCCTTTTATTATTCCTTTTTATTAGAACAATCCAATTATCACTATTACAAATGTTCAATCCGCCTAACTGGGATTTGCAAGGTGACCATAGCTTGCTTCATACCAACAATCTCTGTGGATTCGACCCTTACTCACGTAAGGTATTACTTGGACGACCCAGTACACTTGCTGGTTAGTTGAACGGAGTTGTGATTTCACTCGTGCCAATTTCAATTTCTATATAAGTACTACTCAAAGAATACATTGATCACAATTTCGTCCACCAAGTTTTTGGCGCCGTTGCCGGGGATTGTTCGAGTATGGACAACTGACGGTTCATCTTGTTGCTCAGATTAGGTAATTTTCTTTTCAAAAATCTTTTTCAAAAATTTTTCTTTTTCGTTTTTCAAAACTTTATTTTCGAAAATAATTAATAAAAATCCAAAAAAATTAGAAAATCATAAAAATAAAAAATATATTTTGTGTTTCTTGTTTGAGTCTTGAGTCAATTTTTAAGTTTGGTGTCAATTGCATGCTTTAAAAATTTTTTTCTTGCATTTTTTCGAAAATCTCATGCATTCATAGTGTTCTTCATGATCTTCAAGTTGTTCTTGACAAGTCTTCTTGTTTGATCTTGATGATTTCTTGTTTTGTGTCTTTTCTTGTTTTTCATGTGCATTTTTGCATTCATATTTTCCATGCATTAAAGATTTCTAAGTTTGGTGTCTTGCATGTTTTCTTTGCATCAAAAATTTTTCAAAATTATGTTCTTGATGTTCATCATGATCTTCAAAGTGTTCTTGGTGTTCATCTTGACATTCATAGCATTCTTGCATGCATTCATTATTTTGATCTAAAAATTTCATGCATAAAAGTATTTTTGTTGTTTTTCTCTTTCATAATTAAAAATTCAAAAAATCAAAAATATCTTTTCCTTATTTCCCTCCAAGATTTCGAAATTTTGGGTTGACTTGGTCAAAAATTTTCAAAATTAGTTGTTTCTTACAAGTCAAGTCAAAATTTCAATTTTAAAAATCTTATCTTTTCAAAATCTTTTTCAAAAATCATATCTTTTTCATTTTTTTTATAAATTTCGAAAATTTCAAAAATTATTTTTCAAAATATTTTCAAAATCTTTTTCTTATCTTTATATGTAATTTTCGAAAATTAGCTAACAATTAATGTGATTGGTTCAAAAATTTGAAGTTTGTTACTTTCTTGTTAAGAAAGGTTCAATCTTTAAGTTCTAGAATCTTATCTTGTAGTTTCTTGTTAGTTAAGTAATTTTAAAAATTAAATCTTTTTCAAAAATATCTTTTTCTTAAAACTTTATCTTATCTCTTTATCTTATTCTTTTTAAAATTTTATCTTTTTCAAAATTTGATTTTAAAATATCTTATCTAACTTACTATCTTCTTATCTTTTTCAATTTTGATTTCAAATCTTTTTCAATCAACTAACTAACTTGTTGTTTGTTTCTTATCTTTTTCAAAACTACCTAACTACTTTTTCCTCCTCTATTTTCGAAAATATTTCTTCCCTTTTTCAAAAATTCTTTTTAATTAATTAATTGTTTTAAATTTTAATTTTAATTTTATTTTATCTCTAATTTTCGAAAATCACTAACTCCTTTTCAAAAATTGTTTTCGAATTCTCTCTTCTCTTTTCTTCCTATATTTAATTATTTAATTACTAACACTTCTCTTCACCCCTCTTCATCAAAAATCCGAATCCATTCCTCTTCTTCTACCCCTTTCTTTTTCTACTAACATAAAGGAATCTCTATACTGTGACATAGAGGATTCCTTCTTTCTTTTTTTTGTGTTCCCTTTTCTTTCATATGAGCAGGAACAGGGACAAAGGCACTCTTGTTGAAGTTGATCCAGAACCTGAAAGGACTCTGAAGAGAAAATTAAAGAAGCTAAATTACAACAATCCAGAAGCAACCTTTTAGAAAATTTCGAACAAGAGGAAGAGATGGCCGAAAATAATAATGATAATGCAAGGAGAATGCTTGGTGACTTCACAAAGCCAACATCCAAGTTTGATGGAAGAAGCATCTCCATTCCTGCCATTGGAGCCAATAACTTTGAGCTTAAGCCTCAACTAGTTGCATTAATGCAACAAAACTGCAAGTTTTATGGACTTCCATCTGAAGATCCTTACCAGTTTTTAACTGAGTTCTTGCAGATCTGTGACACTGTAAAGACAAATGGAGTTAATCCAGAAGTCTACAGACTCTTGCTTTTCCCTTTTGCTGTAAGAGACAGAGCTAGAGTATGGTTGGATTCTCAACCCAAGGATAGCCTGGACTCATGGGATAAGCTTGTCACTGCATTCTTAGATAAGTTCTTTCCTCCTCAAAAGCTGAGCAAGCTGAGAGTGGATGTTCAAACCTTCAAACAAAAAGATGGTGAATCCCTCTATGAAGCTTGGGAAAGATACAAGCAGCTGACAAAGAGATGTCCATCTGACATGTTTTCTGAATGGACCATATTAGATATATTCTATTATGGTCTCTCTGAATTTTCGAAAATGTCATTGGACCATTCTGCAGGTGGATCTATTCACCTGAAGAAAACGCCTGAAGAGGCTCAAGAACTCATTGACATGGTTGCAAACAACCAGTTCATGTATACTTCTGAGAGGAATTCCGTGAACAATGGGGTACCTCAGAAGAAAGGAGTTCTTGAAATTGATGCTCTGAATGCCATATTGGCTCAGAACAAAGTGTTGACTCAACAGGTCAACATGATCTCTCAGAATCTGAATGGATTGCAACATGCATCCAACAGTAATAGAGAGGCAGCTTCTGAAGAAGCTTATGATCCTGAAAACCCTGCCATGGCAGAGGTTAATTACTTAGGTGAACCTTATGGAAACACCTATAACCCAACATGGAGAAATCATCCAAATTTCTCATGGAAGGATCAACAAAAACCTCAACAAGGTTTTAACAATGGTGGACGTGCAAGGCTGAATAATAGTAAGCCATATCCATCATCTTCTCAGCAACAGACAGAGAACTCTGAACAAAATAATTCTAATCTAGCCAATATAGTCTCTGATCTGTCAAAGGCCACTTTCAGTTTCATGAATGAAACCAGATCTTCCATCAGAAATCTGGAAGCACAAGTGGGCCAGCTGAGTAAGAAAGTTATTGAAACCCCTCCCAGTACTCTCCCAAGCAATACAGAAGAAATCCAAAAGGAGAGTGCAAGGCCATGATTTAATCAAAGTGACCGAATGCACTAGGGAGGAGGAGGACGAAAATCCTAAGGAGAAAGACCTCCTGGGACGTCCTTCAAGCATGAAGGAGTTTCCTATTAAGGATCCAGAGGAATCTGAGGCTCATCTAGAGACCATAGAGATCCCATTAAATCTCCTTCTGCCATTCATGAGCTCTGAAGAATATTCATCCTCTGAAGAGGATGAAGATGTGATTGGAGAGCAAGCTGCTCTATATTTAGGAGCTATCATGAAGCTGAATGCCAAACTGTTTGGTAATGAGACTTGGGAAAGTAAACCTCCCTTACTCATTAGTGAACTAGACACTTGGATTCAGAAAACTCTACCTCAAAAGAAACAAGATCCTGGCAAGTTCCTAATACCTTGTACCATTGGCACCATGAGCTTTGAAAAAGCTCTATGTGATCTGGGGTCAGGGATAAATCTTATGCCACTCTCTGTAATGGAGAAGATGGGGATCATTGAGGTACAACCTGCCTTGTTCTCATTACAATTGGCAGATAAGTCCATAAGACAAGCTTATGGATTAGTAGAGGACGTGCTAGTAAAGGTTGAAGGCCTTTACATCCTACTGATTTCATAATCCTAGATACTAGGAAGGAAGATGATGAATGCATCATCCTAGGAAGACCTTTCCTAGCCACAGCAGGAGCTGTGATAGATGTCAACAGAGGTGAGTTAGTCCTTCAATTGAATGGGGACTACCTTGTGTTTCAAGCACATGGCCATCCCTCTATGACAAAAGAGAGTAAGCATGAAGAGCTTCTCTCAGTTCAGAGTCAAGAAGAGCCCACACAGTCAAACTCTAAGTTTGGTATTGTGAGGCCACAACCAAACTCTAAGTTTGGTGTCCAAACCCCATATCCAAACTCTAAGTTTGGTGTTGGGAATACCACACTTAAATTGACCTGATCACCTTGTGGCTCCATGAGAGCCACTGTCAAGCTATTGACATTAAAGAAGCGCTTGTTGGGAGGCAACCCAATTTTATTCATCTAATTTTATTTTATTTTGTTTCTTTGTTATTTTTGTGTTTCATTAGGTACATGATCATGAGGAGTCACGAAAAAAATCAAAAAAAATTAAAAACAGAGTCAAAAACAGAAGAAAAAATTTTTTCACCCTGGAGGCGCACAGGCTGGCGTTCAACGCCCAGAAGGAGCATCTTTCTGGCGTTCAACGCCAGAACAGAGCATCTTTCTGGCGTTGAACGCCCAGAACAAGCAACAACCTGGCGTTTAACGCCAGGATGCGCACACAGAGGACAATCTGGCGCTGAACGCCAGAAACAAGCATGAAACTGGCGTTCAACGCCAGAATCATGCATAACATGGGCGTTTAACGCCCAGAACTAGCATCAATGGGCGTTTGAACGCCAGAATGATGCATCAAGGCATGTTACATGCCTATATGGTGAAAGAATGGTATTTGTTTTCACCTCAGGATCTGTGGACCCCACAGGATCCTCACCTCAGGATCTGTGGACCCCACAGGATCCCCACCTACCACATTCCTTTTAATCCTAATCACACTCTTCTAATCCAAATCTCATTCTCAATGTCACACTTCCCAAAACCTTCACCTATCACCTCAATTCCTCTTCCCAATTACCCATTCACCATTCACATCAACCCCTCTTCCCCATACACCCCACCTACCCCACTACTTTCAAATTCAATTTCCCACCCTTTCCCACCCAACATGGCCGAACCTATACCCTCCCCCCTCCCTATAAATACCCTTCTTTTCTTTTACATTTTCACACAACACAAACCCACATTCTCCCACATAGCCGAACCCTCTCTTCTCCCTCTCTACCATATTTTCTTCTTCTTCTTCTCCTCTTCTTTTCTTTTTGCTTGGGGACAAGCAAATTTTAAGTTTGGTGTGGTAAAAAGCCTAAGCTTTTTATTTTTCATTCACCATCAATGGCACCCAAGGCCGGAGTTTCCTCAAGAAAAGGAAAAGGGAAGGCAAAAGCTTCCACTTCCGAGTCATGGGAGAAGGAGAGATTCATCTCCAAAAGCCACCAAGACCACTTCTATGATGTTGTGGCAAAGAAGAAAGTGATCCATGAGGTCCCTTTCAAACTCAAGAAGAATGAGTATCCGGAGATCCGACTTGAAATTCAAAGAAGAGGTTGGGAAGTCTTAGCCAACCCCATGCAACAAGTCGGAATTCTCATGGTTCAAGAGTTCTATGCCAATGCATGGATCACTAGGAACCATGACCAAGGTATGAACCCAAGTCCGAAAAATTATCTCACAATGGTTAGGGGGAAATACTTGGATTTCAGTCCGGAAAATGTGAGGTTGGCGTTTCATTTGCCTATGATGCAAGGTGATGAACACCCCTACACTAGAAGGGTCAACTTTGATCAAAGGTTGGACCAAGTCCTTAGGGACATTTGTGTGGAAGGCGCCCAATGGAGAGTTGACTCCAAAGGCAAGCCAGTCCAACTAAGAAGACTGGACCTCAAGCCTGTAGCTAGAGGATGGTTGGAGTTCATTCAAAGATCCATCATCCCCACAAGCAACCGATCTGAAGTTACTGTGGATCGGGCCATCATGGTTCATAGCATCATGATTGGTGAAGAAGTAGAGGTTCATGAAGTCATAGCCAATGAACTCTACAAAATAGCTGACAAACCTTCATACATGGCACGGCTAGCATTCCCTCACCTCATATGCCATCTATGTTATTCAGCCGGAGTTATCATAGATGGAGATGCCTCCATAGAAGAAGACAAGCCCATCACCAAGAAAAGGATGGAGCAAACAAGGGAAGTTCCTCACGGCCCTCAAGGAGAACAAGAGGAGGTTCACCATCAACAAATGCCTCAAATGCACTTTCCTCCCAACAACTATTGGGAGCAACTTAGCACCTCCTTGGAAGATTTGAGCCATAATGTGGAACAACTAAGGGTGGAACACCATGAGCACGCCCTCACTCTTCAAGAAATAAGAGAAGATCAAAGAGCAATAAGGGAGGAGCAACAAAGGCAAGGAAGGGACATAGAAGAGTTGAAGAACATCATTGGTCCTTCAAGAAGAAGACGCCACTAGAGGTGGATTCATTCCTTGTTCTTTATTTCTTTCTGTTTTCGGTTTTTAATTATTATGTTTATCTATGTTTTGTGTCTTCATTTCATGATCATTAGTATGTAACCATGCCTTAAAGCTATGAATAAATCCATTAGTCCTTCACCTCTCTTAAAAGAAAAATGTTTTAATTCAAAAGAACAAGAAGTACATAATTTTCGAAATTATTATTGAATTTAGTTTAATTATTTTGATGTGGTGACAATGCTTTTGTTTTCTGAATGAATGAATGAACAGTGCATATGTCTTTGGATCTTGTTGTTTATGAGTGTTAAAATTGTTGGTTCTTGAAAGAATGATGAACAAAGAGAGATGTTATTGATGATCTGAAAAATTCATGGAATTGATTCTTGAAGCAAGAAAAAGCAGTGAAAAAAAAAAGAAGAGATCTAAAAAGAGTATATAGAAAAAGAAAAAGCAGTAGAAAAAGCCAATAGCCCTTAAACCAAAAGGCAAGGGTAAAAGGATCCAAGGCTTTGAGCATCAATGGATAGGAGGGCCCAAGGAAATTAAATCCAGGCCTAAGCGGCTAAACCAAGCTGTCCCTAACCATGTGCTTGTGTCATGAAGGTCCAAGTGAAAAGCTTGAGACTGAGTGGTTAAAGTCGTGATCCAAGGCAAAAGAGTGTGCTTAAGAGCTCTGGACACCACTACTGGGGACTCTAGCAAAGCTGAGTCACAATCTGAAAAGGTTCACCCAGTTATGTGTCTGTGGCATTTGTGTATCCGGTGGTAATACTGGAAGACAAAGTGCTTAGGGCCACGGCCAAGACTCAAAAGTAGCTGTGTTCAAGAATCAACATGCTTAACTAGGAAAGTCAATAACACTATCTGAAATTCTAAGTTCCTAAAGATGCCAATCACTCTGAACTTCAAAGGAAAAAGTGAGATGCCAAAACTGTTCAGAAGCAAAAAGCTACAAGTCCCGCTCATGTAATTAAATTAATATTCATTGATATTTTGGACTTTATAGTATATTCTCTTCTTTTATCCTATTTGATTTTCAGTTGCTTGGGGACAAGCAACAATTTAAGTTTGGTGTTGTGATGAGCGGATAATTTATACGCTTTTTGGCATTGTTTTTATATAGTTTTTAGTAAGTTTGAGCTACTTTTAGGGATGTTTCATTAGTTTTTATGTTAAATTCACATTTCTGGACTTTACTATGAGTTTGTGTGTTTTTCTGTGATTTCAGGTAAATTCTGACTGAAATTGAGGGATTTGAGCAAAACTCTGAAAAAGGCTGACAAAAGGACTGCTGATGCTGTTGGATTCTGACCTCCCTGCACTCGAAATGGATTTTCTGGAGCTACAGAACTCCAATTGGCGCGCTCTCAACGGCGTTGGAAAGTAGACATCCAGGGCTTTCCAGCAATATATAATAGTCCATACTTTATTCGAAGAATGACGACGCAAACTGGCGTTGAACGCCAAGTACACGCTCCTTTCTGGAGTTAAACGCCAGAAAAACGTCATAATCCGGAGTTGAACGCCCAAAGCACATCATAACTCGAAATTCAACTCCAAGAGGAGCCTCTGCTCGTGGATAAATCAAGCTCAGCCCAAGCACACACCAAGTGGGCCCCGGAAGTGGATTTATGCATCAATTACTTACTCATGTAAACCCTAGGAGCTAGTTTATTATAAATAGGATGATTTACTAATGTATCAATCATCTTTGGTCTCAGTTTTATTTTATTCTTCATCTTAGGAGATCATTGATCACGTTTAGGGGGCTGGCCATTCGGCCATGCCTGAACCTTCTTTTACTTATGTATTTTCAACGGTGGAGTTTCTGCACACCATAGATTAAGGGTGTGGAGCTCTGCTGTACCTCAAAGATTAATGAAGTTCTATTTTCTTTTATTCAATTCTCTATCTTATTCTTATTCCAAGATATTCATTCGTACTCAAGAACATGATGAATGTGATGAGCTAATAACTCTCATCATCATTCTCACTTATGAACGCGCGTGATTGACAACCACTTCCGTTCTGCGTGTAACAAGGCTTGAATGTTTATCTCTTAGATTCCCCAACAGAATCTTCGTGGTATAAGCTAGATAGATGGCGGCATTCATCTGGATCCGGAAAGTCCAACCTTGTCTGTGGTGTTCCGAGTAGGGTCCTGGGAATCCGGAAAGTCTCACCTTGTCTGTGGTATTCCGAGTAGGATTCCGTTCATGAATGACTGTGACGTGCTTCAAACTTTAACCTGCTGGGCGTTAGTGACAAACGCAAAAGAGGGATTCTATCCAGTAGGAGCGGGAACCAACCGGTGATTGGCCGTACTGTGACAGAGTGCGTGCATAGCTTTCACTGCGAGGATGGGATGTAGCTATCAACCATGGGTGATGCCTCCAGACTGGTTAGCTGTGCGAGTGACAGCCGTGCAGTTATTTCCCCGAGAGGAATGAAAGTAGCCACAGCTGATAGTGAACCCCTATACAAAGCTTGCCATGGAGAGGAGTAAGAAGGATTGAGTAGAAGCAATGGGATAGCAGGCGTCCGAGAGCTCTACAGCATCTCCATTCCGCTTATCTGAAATTCCTACCAATGAATCTGCATAAGTATCTCTATCCCTTTTATTATTCCTTTTTATTAGAACAATCCAATTATCACTATTACAAATGTTCAATCCGCCTAACTGGGATTTGCAAGGTGACCATAGCTTGCTTCATACCAACAATCTCTGTGGATTCGACCCTTACTCACGTAAGGTATTACTTGGACGACCCAGTACACTTGCTGGTTAGTTGAACGGAGTTGTGATTTCACTCGTGCCAATTTCAATTTCTATATAAGTACTACTCAAAGAATACATTGATCACAATTTCGTCCACCACTTGGCTAGCCATGTCTAATTTCTTTAGACTAAAGCTTTAGAATAACATTGCATGATTCCTGGAATTCTCATTAAGAATTTTGATATCTTTATTTTCTTTTCCACTTAATTTTTGAAAAATCCAAAAAAAGTATAAAATCATAAAAACAAAAAATATTTTATGTTTCTTGTTGAGTCTAGTGTCTCATTTTAAGTTTGGTGTCAATTGCATGTTTCTGTTCTTCTTGCATTTTTCGAATTCAATCATGTGTCTTCATTGATCTTCAAGTTGTTCTTGATGATTTCCTTGCTCTGATCTTTATATTCTCTTGTCTTGAGTGTTTTGTTGTTTCTCATACGCATTCTCAATTTGTTAGTGTCAATAGTATACAAACTTCTAAGTTTGGTGTCTTGCATGCATTGTTTATTTGATTTTAGTTGCATTTTGATTATTCCTCATCATTAAAAATTCAAAAAAATTTTTCTTTATGTCTTTTCAAGTCAATAATACAGAGAATTGAAGATTCAGAACATACAGCAAAGGAATTACACAGAAAAAGCTGGGCGTTCAAAACGCCCAGTGAAGAAGGAAAACTAGCGTTTAAAAAACGCTAGCCAGGGTACCTGGCTGAGCGTTTAACGCCCAAAAGGGTAGTGTTTTGGGCGTTAAATGCCAGAATGGATACCATTCTGGGCGTTTAACGCCAGGATGGCACAAGAGGGAAGATTTTGTTTTTAATTCAAATTTTTTTCAAGTTTTCAAAATTTTTCAAAATCAAATCTTTTTTAAATCATATATTTTCAATCATATATTTTCAAAATCAATTTCTTTCCATTTTTAAAAATACTTGCTAACAATTAATGATTTGATTCAACATTTCAAGTATGTTGCCTTTTCTGTTGAGAAAGGTTAATGTCTGAATCATCTTTTTAAATTTCTTGTTAGCCAAGTCATTAATTTTCAAAATCAAATCTTTTTAAATTGTTTTTCAATCATATCTTTTTAAAACCATAACTTTTCAATCATATCTTTTTGATTTCTAATTTCAAAATCTTTTTCAAAAATCACTTTATTTCTTTCCCAATCATATTTTTCGAAAATCATTCTTCAAATTTTCAAAATATTTTTAAAATCTTTTTAATTAATTTTCAAAAATTTCTTCCCCACTTCTCATATCCTTCTATTTATGGACTAACACTCCTCCTCAATGAACAATTCGAACTCTATCCCTCTTGATAAGTTCGAATTCTTCTACCTCTTCCTTCTATTTTTCTTTTCTTCTGACACCTCAAGGAATCTCTATACTATGACATAGAGGATTCCATATTTTCTTGTTCTCTTCTCTTTCATATGAGCAGGAGCAAAGACAAAAGCATTCTTGTTGAGGCTGACCCCGAACCTGAAAGGACCTTGAAGCGAAAGCTAAGAGAAGCTAAAGCACAACTCTCTGTAGAGGACCTAACATAAATCTTCAAAGAAGAAGATATGGCAGCCGAAAACAACAACAATGCCAACAATGCAAGGAAGGTGCTGGGTGACTTTACTGCACCTACTCCCGACTTCTATGGGAGAAGCATCTCTATCCCTGCCATTGGAGCAAACAACTTTGAGCTTAAGCCTCAATTAGTTTCTCTAATGCAACAGAATTGTAAGTTCCATGGACTTCCATTGGAAGATCCTTATCAGTTCTTAGCTGAGTTCTTGCAAATCTGTGATACTGTCAAGACTAATGGGGTTGACCCTGAGGTCTACAGACTTATGCTATTCCCTTTTGCTGTAAGAGACAGAGCTAGGATATGGTTGGACTCACAACCTAAAGAAAGCCTGAACTCTTGGGAAAAGCTAGTCAATGCCTTCTTGGCAAAGTTCTTTCCACCTCAAAAATTGAGTAAGCTTAGAGTGGAAGTCCAAACCTTCAGACAGAAGGAAGGTGAATCCCTCTATGAAGCTTGGGAAAGATACAAACAATTGATCAGAAAGTGTCCCTTTGACATGCTTTCTGAATGGAGCATCATAGGTATCTTCTATGATGGTCTATCTGAACTGTCCAAGGTGTCATTGGATAGCTCTGCTGGAGAATCTCTTCATCTGAAGAAGACACCTGCAGAAGCTCAAGAACTCATTGAAATGGTTGCAAATAACCAATTCATGTACACTTCTTGGTGGACGAAATTGTGATCAATGTTCTAACTATTTTGAGAGAAATCATTATTATGGCACTGGTTGAATTCACAACTCCGTTCAACTAACCAGCAAGTGTACTGGGTCGTCCAAGTAATAAACCTTACGTGAGTAAGGGTCGATCCCACAGAGATTGTTGGTATGAAGCAAGCTATGGTCACCTCGTAAATCTCATTTAGGCAGATCAAAATTGTTTATGGTTTCGGAAATTAATAATAATAAGAAAATAGATGAAATAATAAAAAGGATAGAACACTTATGCAGATTCATTGGTGGGAATTTCAGATAAGCATATGGAGGTACTGTAGGGCTCAAGGACGCCTGCTCTCCTACTTGCTTCAGCTCAATCCTTCTTACTCCTTTCCATGGCAAGCTGTATGTAGGGCATTAGTGGACGAAATTGTGATCACATGTTCTTTATACTTTGATGATGTTTACTCTTAGGGCACTGTTTATTTTCTTTATTGGAATTCACAACTCCGTTCAACTAACCAGCAAGTGTACTGGGTCGTCCAAGTAATAACCTTACGTGAGTAAGGGTCGAATCCACAGAGATTGTTGGTATGAAGCAAGCTATGGTCACCTTGTAAATCTCAGTCAGGCGGATTAAACATGATACTTAATTAGATTCAAATAATAAAATTAAAATAATAAAAGGGATAGAATACTTATGTAGATTCATTAGTAGAGGTATCAGTTAAGTATATGAAGATGCTGTATGACTCAAGGACGCTGCCTTCCCTGCTTCTACTCAATCCTTCTTACTCCTTTCCATGGCAAGCTTTGTATAGGGGTTCACCATCAGCTGTGGCTACTTTCTTCCTCTCAGGGAAATATCCTATGCGGCTGTCACTCGCACAGCTAACCAGTCTGGAGGCATCACCCATGGTTGATGGCTACATCCCATCCTCGCAGTGAAAGCTAATGCTCACGCACTCTGTCACAGTACAGCCAATCACCGGTTGGTTCCCGCTCCTACTGGAATAGAATCCCATTGATTCTTTTGCATCTGTCCTAACGCCCAGCAGGTTACAGGTTTGAAGCACGTCACAGTCATTCATTACCGGAATCCTACTCGGAACACCACAGACAAGGTTGGACTTTCCGGATTCCCAGGATCCTACTCGGAACACCACAGACAAGGTTGGACTTTCCGGATCCTCATAAATGCCGCCATCTATCTAGCTTATACCACGAAGATTCTGTTGGGGAATCTAAGAGATACACATTCAAGCTCTGTTGCATGTAGAACGAAAGTGGTTGTCAATCACGCGCGTTCATAAGTGAGAATAATAATGAGGGTTATCTAACTCATTACATTCATCATGTTCTTGGGTACGAATGAATATCTTGGAATAAGAATAAGATAGAGACCGAATAAAAGAAAATAGAACTTCATTGATACTTGAGGTACAGCAGAGCTCCACACCCTTAATCTATGGTGTGTAGAAACTCCACCGTTGAAAATACATAAGTAAAAGAGGTTCAGGCATGGCCGAATGGCCAGCCCCCTAAAACGTGATCAATGATCTCCTAAGATGAAGAATAAAACAAAACTGAGACCAAAGATGTCTAATACAATAGATAATGTCCTATATATACTAGACTAGCTCCTAGGGTTTACATGAGTAGTAATTGATGCATAAATTCACTTCCGGGGCCCACTTGGTGTGTGCTTGGGCTGAGCTTGATCAATCCACGAGCTAAGGCATTTCTTGGCGTTGAACTTTGAGTTATGACGTGTTTTGTGCGTTCAACTCCGGATCATGACGTTTTTCTGGCGTTTAACTCCAGACAGCAGCATGAACTTGGCGTTTAACGCCAAGTTACGTCGTCAATCTTCGAATAAAGCATGGACTATTATATATTTCTGGAAAGCCCTGGATGTCTACTTCCAACGCCGTGAGAGCGCGCCAATTGGAGTTCTGTAGCTCCAGAAAATCCATTTCGAGTGCAGGGAGGTCAGAATCCACAGCATCAGCAGTCCTTTTGTCAGCCTTTTTCAGAGTTTTGCTCAAATCCCTCAATTTCAGTCAGAATTTACCTGAAATCACAGAAAAACACACAAACTCATAGTAAAGTCCAGAAATGTGAATTTAACATAAAAACTAATGAAAACATCCCTAAAAGTAGCTTAAACTTACTAAAAACTATGTAAAAACTATGCCAAAAAGCGTATAAATTATTCGCTCATCACAACACCAAACTTAAATTGTTGCTTGTCCCCAAGCAACTGAAATCAAATAGGATAAAAAGAAGAGAATATACTATAAATTCAGAAATATCAATGAATATTAATTATAATTAAATGAGCGGGACTTGTAGCTTTTTGCCTCTGAACAGTTTTGGCATCTCACTTTTTCCTTTGTAGTTTAGAGGGATTGGCGTCTCTGGGGAACTTAGAATTTGGGATAGTGTTATTGACTTTCTTAGTTAAGCATGTTGATTCTTGAACACAGCTACTTATGAGTCTTGGCCGTGGCCCTAAGCATTTTGTTTTCCAGTATTACCACCGGATACATAAATGCCACAGACACATAGCTGGGTGAACCTTTTCAGATTGTGACTTAGCTTTGCTAAAGTCCCCAGTTAGTGGTGTCCAGAGCTCTTAAGCACACTCTTTTGCCTTGGATCACGACTTAACCACTCAGTCTCAAGCTTTTCACTTGGACCTTCATGACACAAGCACATGGTTAGGGACAGCTTGATTTAGCCGCTTAGGCCTGGATTTAATTTCCTTAGGCCCCTCCTATCCATTAATGCTCAAAGCCTTGGATCCTTTTACCCTTGCCTTTTGGTTTTAAGGGCTATTGGCTTTTCTACGCTCCTTCTTTTTCTATACTCTTTTTAGCTCCATTTTTTTTTTCGAATACTTCTTCTTTTCACTGCTTTTCTTGCTTCAAGAATCAATTTCATGATTTTCAGATCATCAATAACATTTCTCTTTGTTCATCATTCTTTCAAGAGCCAACAATTTTAACACTCATAAACAACAAGATCAAAAGACATATGCACTGTTTAAGCATTCATTCAGAAAACAAAAAGTATTGTCACCACATCAATATAATTAAATTAAATCAATAAATTCGAAATTATGTACTTCTTGTTCTTTTGAATTAAAACATTTTTCATTTTTAAGAGAGGTGAAGGATTAATGGAATTTATTCATAGCTTTAAGGCATGGTTACATACTAATGATCATGAAATAAAGACACAAAACATAGATAGACACAATATTAAAACCGAAAAACAGAAAGAATAAGAACAAGGAATGAATCCTGAGTGAAGGTGGCACCTTCTTGAAGGTCCAATGGTGCTTTTTGAGCTCCTTAG
>NC_080378.1:94124582-94282448 GCF_014773155.1 Arachis stenosperma
GCAACGGCGCCAAAACTTGGTGCACGAAATTGCAATAACACTTTGCAAACCCGCACAACTAACCAGCAAGTGCACTGGGTCGTCCAAGTAAACCTTGCGTGAGCAAGGGTCGATCCCACGGAGATTGTCGGCTTGAAGCAAGCTATGGTTATTTTGTAAATCTTAGTCAGGATATCAGAAATTATCAGGATTGATTGTAAAAGCAAAAGAACATGTAATGGTTACTTGTATTGCAGTGATGGAGAATGGGTTGAGGTTTGGAGCTCCATCTTCTGAATCTCTGTTTCCCACTGTCTTCTTCATCAAACACGCATGTCCTTCCATGGCAAGCTCGTGTAGGGTCTCACTGTTGTCAGCAGCTACCTCCCATCCGCGCAGGAAAGCTAATGCAAAGCACTCTGTCACAGCGCCGCCAATCACCGGTTGGTTCCCTCCCCTACCGGAATAGAATCACTCTTTTGCGTTTGTCACTAACGCCCAGTAGGTTACAGGTTTGAAGCACATCACAGTCATTCAATCATGAATCCTACTCAGAATACCACAGACAAGGTTTAGACCTTCCGGATTCTCTTGAATGCTGCCATCAGGTCTGCCTATACCACGAAGATTCCGATTAAAGAACCCAAGAGATAACTACTCAATCTAAGATAGAACAGAGGTGCTTGTCAGGCACGTGTTCATGGTTGAGAATGATGATGATTGTCACGGATCATCACATTCATCCGGATTAAGAACAAGTGTTATCTTAGAACGGAAGCAAGCATGATTGAATAGAAACAGTAGTAATTGCATTAATCCATCAAGACACAGCAGAGCTCCTCACCCCCAACCATGGGGTTTTAGAGGCATACTGTGGAAAGAACGTCTATGAAATGTTATGAGGTCATAAGGTTTTGATTACAATGTCAAAAGGTCCTATAAGTAGTAAACTAGTATCCTAAGGTTTACAGAAATGAGTAAATGACAGAAAAATCCACTTCCGGGCCCACTTGGTGTGTGCTTGGGCTGAGCATTGAAGCTTTTATGTGTAGAGACGTTTTCTGGAGTTAAACGCCAGTTCTCATGCCAGTTTGGGCGTTTAACTCCAACTTTTAATCCAGTTCCGGCGTTTAACGCTGGAATTTCTGAGGCCGGATTGCTACGCGGGTTTGGGCCATCAAATCTTGGACAAAGTATGGACTATTATATTGCTGGAAAGCCCAGGATGTCTACTTTCCAACGCCGTTGAGAGCGCGCCAATGGGCTTCTGTAGCTCCAGAAAATCCACTTCGAGTGCAGGGAGGTCAGAATCCAACAGCATCTGCAGTCCTTTCAGTCTATGGATCAGATTTTTGCTCAGGACCCTCAATTTCAGTCAGAAAATACCTGAAATCACAGAAAAACACACAAACTCATAGTAAAGTCCAGAAAAGTGAATTTAATTAAAAACTAATAAAAATATACTAAAACTAACTAAAAGATACTAAAAACATACTAAAAACAATGCCAAAAGCATACAAATTATCGCTCATCACAACACCAAACTTAAATTGTTGCTGTCCCCAAGCAACTGAAAATCAAAATAGGATAAAAAGAAGAGAATTACTATAGATTCCAAAATATCAAAGAAACACAGCTCCAATTAGATGAGCGGGACTAGTAGCTTTTTGCCTCCGAACAGTTTTGGCATCTCACTCTATCCTTTGAAGTTCAGAATGATTGGCATCTATAAGAACTCAGAACTCAGATAGTGTTATTGATTCTCCTAGTTAAGTATATTGATTCTTGAACATAGCTAATGTATGAGTCTTGGCTGTGGCCCAAAGCACTCTGTCTTCCAGTATTACCACCGGATACATACATGCCACAGACACATAATTGGGTGAACCTTCTTAGATTGTGACTCAGCTTTGCTAAAGTCCCCAATTAGAGGTGTCCAGGGTTCTTAAGCACACTCTTGTTGCCTTGGATCACAAATTTATTTCCTTCTTTTTTTTTTTTTTCTTTTTTTCTTTCTCTTTTTTTTTCGAAATATTTTTTTTTTTTTCACTGCTTTTCTTGCTTCAAGAATCAATTTGATGATTTTTCAGATCCTCAATAACAGTTCTCTTTCTCCTCATTCTTTCAAGAGCCAACAATTTTAACATTCTTAAAACAACAAATTCAAAAGACATATGCACTGTTCAAGCATTCATTCAGAAAACAAAAAGTATTGCCACCACATCAAACTAATTCAACTAGTTTCAGAGATAAATTTCGGAATCCTGTACTTCTTGTTCTTTTGTGATTAAAGCATTTTTCTTTTAAGAGAGGTGATGGATTCATAGGACATTCATAGCTTTAAGGCATAAACTTTATTAATTTTATTAATTAAGAACAAGACTCAATTATAGATATAAGATGAGACTAAAAATAAAGGAAAGAGATAAAAAAAAAACGAAAAACAGAGGCCTCTAATGATAGAGGTTTCACAGAGTTAGGACTCAACAACCTTGATTTTAGGAAGTGGATGCTCCCCCAGCTTGAGAGGAGAGCTTTTGGCGTTTCAGTTCCTTGATATCACGCCCCTGCTTCTCTTGTTCCTTCAGCAATTTGCAGATCATGCAGTTCTGATTCTGCTGTTCTTCCTTCAGTTGCTCCATAGTCTCTTGCAGCTTGTTGATGGATGCTTCTAGGCTGGCCCAGTAGCCAATTTCAGGGAATTCAGGGAGGAACTCACGCGCCCTCCTTTTGATGGAGTTGTCTTGCACTTGTCCTTCCATTGACTTCTTGGTGATTGGGTGTTCAATGGGTATGAACTCATCTACTCCCATCTTTACCCCAGCCTCTTACAGAGCAAGGAGATTAAGCTGGGTAGGCCAATTGGCTTCAGTGGAATTCTATTTGCAATGTGTAGATCTCACAAGCAATCACATGATGCACCTCCACTGCTTTTCCAAGCATAATACAGTGAATCATTACTGCTCTCTTGATGGTGACCTCAGAACGGTTGCTAGTGGGCAATATGGAACGCCCAATAAAGTCTAGCCAACCTCTTGCAATTGGCTTGAGGTCTCCCTCTTGAGTTGGTTTGGGACACCCTTAGAATGGTTATCCACTTAGTTCCAGGGAGGCATATGTCCTCTAGAACTTGATCCAACCCCTTATCTACTCTCACCATCTCCTATTGAAGGAATCAGGATCATCTTGTAGTTGAGGTAACTTGAAGATTTCTCTTATTTTGTCCAGATGGAAGTACATAACTTTCCCTCTGACCATGGTTCTGTGGGTAGGAAAAGCGGTTCCAGTCATTCTTGCTTATCTGTGAGCCACAGATTTGAGTAGAATTCCTGAACCATGTTCTTCCAACCTTTGTCTCAGGATTGGTCAGAACTTCCCAACCTCTGTTTCGAATTTGCTCTGGATCTCCGGATATTCATCTTCTTTCAGATCAAATTTAACTTCCGGGATCACTGACCTCAGTCCCATTATTTTGTGATAATGGTCCTCATGTTCTTTGGTTAAGAACTTCTCTTCATTCCAAAGATTCTTTGGATTGGTCTCTTCCTTCCTCTTGAGTTGGTTTGTTTTCCCTTGGGAGCCATGATATTGATGAATCTTGGCTTAGTGATCACGGAAAAGCACACCAAACTTAGAGGTTTTGCTTGTCCTCAAGCAAAAAGAAAAGAAATAAGAGAAGAGAGAGAGAGAGGGAGAGAAAATTCGAATGGTGTGAGGAGGAGGGGTGAGGAACGTTCATTATAGAGTGGGGGGAGGAGAATTTCGAAAACAAAAGAGAGATTTGAAAGGAAATTTGAAAAGATATGAAAGATTTTTGAGAAAAGGGTGAGTTTTTGAAGAAGATTTGGGATTATTTGAAATAGATTTGAAAAATTGTTTTGATTTTGAAGATTTGAAAGTGAATGATGAATGATTGAAGTGTGATTTTGTAGAAAAGTATGGGTGAGAAAAGGAAAGTTTGAGAAAATCTGAGTTGAAAACAAAAAATGTGGTCCCCCACCAAGCTGGCGTTAAAACGCCCAGAATGGCACCCATTCTGGCGTTTAACGCCCATTTGTTGCCCCTTTTGGGCGTTTAACGCCCAGCCAGGTACCCTGGCTGGCGTTAAACGCCAGAAAACCTTCCTCACTGGGCGTTTTTCTGAACGCCCAGTGATGCTGCACACCTGGCGTTAAACGCCCAGAATGGTGCCCATTCTGGCGTTTAACGCCCAGAATGGTACCATTACTGGCGTTAAACGCCCAGAATGGTGCCCATTCTGGCGTTTAACGCCCAAAATGCCCCTTACTGGCGTTTTTTCGCCAGTAAGCTCATTTTCTCTGCTTTTGAGCTGAATCCTTCTGTAACTCTGTGAATTCCTTCATTTTTGATACTTGCCTCTGTAAGAACTAATCGTACAACTTCCTAATGACTGGGTTGCCTCCCAGCAAGCGCTTCTTTACTGTCTTTAGCTGGACTTTCACTGAGAATCACTTAAGTCTCAGTTTTGAGCATTCCTGCTCAAAATTTCCTTCAAGATAGTGTTTGATCCTCTGTCCATTAACAATGAACTTACTGTTAGAATCAATATCCTGAAGCTCAACATACCCATATGGTGACACTTTTGTAATCACATATGGACCCCTCCACGGGATTTGAGTTTTCCTGGAAACAGTCTGAGCCTAGAGTTGAAGAGCAGAACTTTTGTCCTGGTTCAAAGACTCTGGTTGACAATCTCTTGTCATGCCATTCTTTGCCTTTTCCTTATAGATCTTAGCATTTTCAAAGGCATTGAGTCTGAACTCCTCTAGCTCATTTAGCTGGAGCAGTCTTTTCTCACCAGCTAACTGTGCATCCATGTTTAGGAATCTGGTTGCCCAGTAGGCTTTATGTTCCAGTTCCACAGGCAAATGGCAGGCCTTTCCATACACCAATTGGTATGGAGAGGTGCCTATAGGAGTCTTGAATGCTGTTCTGTATGCCCACAGAGCATCATCCAAGCTCTTTGCCCAATCCTTTCTTCGGGACATCACAGTCCGTTCCAGGATTCTTTTTAGCTCTCTGTTAGAGACTTCAGCTTGCCCATTTGTCTGTGGATGATACGGAGTTGCCACTTTATGGCTGATTCCATATCTAACCATAGCAGAGTATAGCTGTTTATTGCAGAAATGAGTACCCCCATCACTGATTAGTACTCTAGGGACGCCAAACCTGCTGAAAATGTTTTTCTGGAGGAATTTCAGCACGGTTTTGGTATCATTAGTGGGTGTAGCAATTGCTTCTACCCACTTAGATACATAGTCCACTGCCACCAGAATGTAAGTGTTTGAGTATGATGGTGGGAATGGCCCCATGAAGTCAATTCCCCATACATCAAACAGCTCTATCTCTAATATCCCTTGTTGAGGCATGGCATATCCGTGAGGCAGGTTACAGCTCTTTGGCAACTGTCACAGTTACGCACAAACTCTCGGGAATCTTTATAGAGAGTAGGCCAGTAGAAGCCGCACTGGAGAACTTTAGTGGCTGTTCGCTCACTTCCAAAGTGTCCTCCATACTGTGATCCATGGCAGTGCCATAGGATCCTTCGTGCTTCCTCTCTGGGTATACACCTGCGGATCACTCCGTCAGCACATCTCTTAAAGAGATATGGTTCATCCCAAAGGTAGTACTTGGCATCTGAAATTAGTTTCTTTCTTTGCACATGACTGTACTCCTTGGGTATGAACCTCACAGCTTTATAATTTGCAATGTCTGCAAACCATGGAGCTTCCTGGATGGCAAAGAGTTGCTCATCTGGGAAAGTCTCAGAGATCTCAGTAGAAGGGAGGGACGCCCCAGCTACTGGCTCTATTCTGGACAGATGATCTGCCACTTGGTTCTCTGTCCCTTTTCTGTCTCTTATTTCTATATCAAACTCTTGCAGAAGCAACACCCATCTGATAAGCCTGGGTTTTGAATCCTGCTTTGTGAGTAAGTATTTAAGAGCAGCATGGTCAGTGTACACAATCACCTTTGATCCCACTAAGTAGGATCTAAACTTGTCAATGGCATAGACCACTGCAAGTAATTCTTTTTCTGTGGTTGTGTAATTCTTCTGTGCATCATTTAGAACACGGCTGGCATAATAAATGACATGCAGAAGTTTGTTATGCCTCTGTCCCAACACTGCACCAATGGCATGATCACTGGCATCACACATTAATTCAAATGGTAATGCCCAATCTGGTGCAGAGATGACTGGTGCTGTGACCAGCTTAGCTTTCAGGGTCTCAAATGCCTGCAGACACTGTGTGTCAAACACAAATGGTGTGTCAGCAGCTAACAGGTTACTCAGAGGTTTAGCAATTTTCGAAAAATCCTTGATAAACCTTCTGTAGAATCCTGCATGCCCCAGAAAGCTTCTGATTGCCTTAACATGGCAGGTGGTGGTAATTTTTCAATTACTTCCACCTTTGCCTTATCCACCTCTATTCCCCTGCTTGAAATTTTGTGCCCAAGGACAATTCCTTCAGTCACCATAAAGTGACATTTCTCCCAGTTTAAAACCAGGTTGGTCTCTTGGCATCTTTTCAGGACAAGTGATAGGTGGTTAAGACAGGAGCTAAATGAGTCTCCATATACTGAAAAGTCATCCATGAAGACTTCCAGAAATTTCTCTACCATATCTGAGAAGATAGAGAGCATGCACCTCTGAAAGGTTGCAGGTGCATTGCACAGACCAAAAGGCATTCTCCTATAGGCAAACACGCCTGAAGGGCAGGTGAATGCTGTCTTCTCTTGGTCCTGAGGGTCTACTGCAATTTGGTTGTAGCCTGAATAGCCATCCAAAAAGCAGTAATAATCATGGCCAGCTAGTCTTTCTAGCATTTGGTCTATGAATGGTAAAGGAAAATGATCCTTCCTGGTGGCTGTATTGAGCCTTCTGTAGTCAATACACATGCGCCACCCTGTGACTGTCCTTGTAGGAACCAGTTCATTTTTTTCATTATGAACCACTGTCATGCCTCCCTTTTTGGGAACAACTTGGACAGGGCTCACCCAGGGGCTATCAGAAATAGGATAAATAATCCCAGCCTCCAGTAATTTAGTGACCTCTTTCTGCACCACCTCCTTCATGGCAGGATTTAGCCTCCTCTGTGGTTGAACCACTGGTTTGGCATTATCCTCCAACAGGATCTTGTGCATGCATCTGGCTGGGCTAATGCCCTTGAGATCACTTATGGACCACCCAAGAGCTGTCTTGTGTGTCCTTAGCACTTTAATCAGTGCTTCCTCTTCCTGTGAATTTAAAGCAGAGCTTATAATCACTGGAAAAGTATCACCCTCTCCCAGAAATGCATATTTCAGGGATGGTGGTAATGGCTTGAGTTCAGGCTTAGGAGGCTTATCTTCCTCCTGAGGAATTTTCGAAAATTCCATTGCCTCCTCTGGCGCTTCCTGATCAGTTTGAGCATCCTTGAGGATGTTCTCAAGTTCTGATTCTAGGCTTTCAGCCATATTGATCTCTTCTACCAGAGAGTCAATAATGTCAGCGCCCATGCAGTCCTCTGGTGTGTCTGGATGCTGCATAGCTTTTACAGCATTCAACTTGAACTCATCCTCATTGACTCTCAAGGTTACTTCCCCCTTTTGTACATCAATGAGAGTTCGTCCAGTTGCTAGGAAAGGTCTTCCTAGAATGAGAGTTGCACTTTTGTGCTCCTCCATTTCCAGCACCACAAAGTCAGTTGGAAAGGCAAATGGCCCAACCTTGACAATCATGTCCTCTATTATGCCTGATGGGTGTTTAATGGAGCCATCAGCAAGTTGGAGGCATATCCTGGTTGGTTTGACTTCTCCAATCAACCCAAGCTTTCTGATAGTGGATGCAGGTATTAAGTTAATACTTGCTCCAAGATCACATAAGGCTACCTTGGTGTAAGTGCCTTCCAATGTGCATGGTATCAGAAAGCTTCCAGGATCTTGAAGCTTTTCTGGTAAGCTTTTTAGAATGACTGCACTGCATTCTTCAGTGAGAAATACTTTTTCAGTTTCTCTCCAATCCTTCTTATGACTTAAGATCTCTTTCATGAACTTAGCATAAGAGGGTATTTGCTCAAGTGCCTCTGCAAAAGGAATCTTTATTTCAAGAGTCCTTAAATAGTCTGCAAAGCGGGCAAATTGCTTATCCTGTTCCGCTTTGCGGAGTTTCTGAGGATAAGGCATCTTGGCTTGATATTCTTCAACCTTAGATGCTGCAGGTTTATTCCTTACAGAAGTGGTTGAAGAAGCCTTGTTAGAGGGATTACTGTCAGCACTCTCAGGTGTCTGATTCTCCTGGGCGTTTGAACGCCAGGAGTGGATGAAGTTTGGGCGTTAAACGCCAACTTCTCCCCCTTTTCTGGCGTTTGAACGCCAGAACTGGGCAGGGAATGGGCGTTTAACGCCAGCTTTCCTCCCTGTTCTGGCGTTTGAACGCCAATAATATTCCTCTCTGGGCTCTTACTGTCCTCAGAGGGATTTTGAACAGTGGCTTGGTCATCCTCTGTCAACTGTTCCTTAATTGACTTCTTGCTCTTTTGAGCAGTGGCATTCAGTGTTTTCCCACTCCTCAGTTGAACTGCTTGACATTCTTCTGTTATTTGTTTAGATATTTGCTGTTTTGCTTGATTCAACTGCAGTTCTATGCTCTTGTTAGCAACCTTAGTATCATGGAGCATTTCTTTAAATTCTGCTAACTGTTCACTCTATCCTTTGAAGTTCAGAATGATTGGCATCTATAAGAACTCAGAACTCAGATAGTGTTATTGATTCTCTTAGTGAAGTACATTGATTCTTGAACATAGCCAGTGTATGAGTCTTGGCTGTGGCCCAAAGCACTCTGTCTTCCAGTATTACCACCGGATACATACATGCCACAGACACATAATTGGGTGAACCTTTTTAGATTGTGACTCAGCTTTGCTAAAGTCCCCAATTAGAGGTGTCCAGGGTTCTTAAGCACACTCTTGTTGCTTTGGATCACAACTCTATTTCCTTCTCTTTTTTTTTTTCTTTTCTTTTCTTTTTCTTTTTCTTTCCCTTTTTTTTCGAAAAATTTTTTTTTTTTTTCACTGCTTTTCTTGCTTCAAGAATCAATTTGATGATTTTTCAGATCCTCAATAACAGTTCTCTTTCTCCTCATTCTTTCAAGAGCCAACAATTTTAACATTCTTAAAACAACAATTCAAAAGACATATGCACTGTTCAAGCATTCATTCAGAAAACAAAAAGTATTGCCACCACATCAAACTAATTCAACTAGTTTCAGAGATAAATTTCGGAATCCTGTACTTCTTGTTCTTTTGTGATTAAAGCATTTTTCTTTTAAGAGAGGTGATGGATTCATAGGACATTCATAGCTTTAAAGCATAAACTTTATTAATTTTATTAATTAAGAACAAGACTCAATTATAGATATAAGATGAGACTAAAAATAAAGGAAAGAGATAAAAAAAACGAAAAACAGAGGCCTCTAATGATAGAGGTTTCACAGAGTTAGGACTCAACAACCTTGATTTTGAGAAGTGGATGCTCCCCCTGCTTGAGAGGAGAGCTTTTGGCGTTTCAGTTCCTTGATATCACGCCCCTGCTTCTCTTGTTCTTTCAGCAATTTGCAGATCATGCAGTTCTGATTCTGCTGTTCTTCCTTCAGTTGCTCCATAGTCTCTTGCAGCTTGTTGATGGATGCTTCTAGGCTGGCCCAGTAGCCAATTTCAGGGAATTCAGGGAGGAACTCACGCGCCCTCCTTTTGATGGAGTTGTCTTGCACTTGTCCTTCCATTGACTTCTTGGTGATTGGGTGTTCAATGGGTATGAACTCATCTACTCCCATCTTTACCCCAGCCTCTTTACAGAGCAAGGAGATCAAGCTTGGGTAAGCCAGCTTGGCTTCAGTGGAATTCTTGTTTGCAATTGTGTAGATCTCACAAGCAATCACATGATGCACCTCCACTGCTTTTCCAAGCATAATACAGTGAATCATCACTGCTCTCTTGATGGTGACCTCAGAACGGTTGCTAGTGGGCAATATGGAACGCCCAATAAAGTCTAGCCAACCTCTTGCAATTGGCTTGAGGTCTCCCCTCTTGAGTTGGTTTGGGACACCCTTAGAATTGGTTATCCACTTAGTTCCAGGGAGGCATATGTCCTCTAGAACTTGATCCAACCCCTTATCTACTCTCACCATCCTCCTATTGAAGGAATCAGGATCATCTTGTAGTTGAGGTAACTTGAAGATTTCTCTTATTTTGTCCAGATGGAAGTACATAACTTTCCCTCTGACCATGGTTCTGTGGGTAGGAAAAGCGGTTCCAGTCATTCTTTGCTTATCTGTGAGCCACAGATTTGAGTAGAATTCCTGAACCATGTTCCTTCCAACCTTGTCTCAGGATTGGTCAGAACTTCCCAACCTCTGTTTCGAATTTGCTCTTGGATCTCCGGATATTCATCTTCTTTCAGATCAAATTTAACTTCCGGGATCACTGACCTCAGTCCCATTATTTTGTGATAATGGTCCTCATGTTCTTTGGTTAAGAACTTCTCTTCATTCCAAAGATTCTTTGGATTGGTCTCTTTCCTTCCTCTTGAGTTGGTTTGTTTTCCCTTGGGAGCCATGATATTGATGAATCTTGGCTTAGTGATCACGGAAAAGCACACCAAACTTAGAGGTTTTGCTTGTCCTCAAGCAAAAGAAAAGAAATAAGAGAAGAGAGAGAGAGGGAGAGAAAATTCGAATGGTGTGAGGAAGGAGGGGTGAGGAACGTTCATTTATAGAGTGGGGGGAGGAGAATTTCGAAAACAAAAGAGAGATTTGAAAGGAAATTTGAAAAGATATGAAAGATTTTTGAGAAAAGGGTGAGTTTTTGAAGAAGATTTGGGATTATTTTGAAATAGATTTGAAAAATTGTTTTGATTTTTGAAGATTTGAAAGTGAATGATGAATGATTGAAGTGTGATTTTGTAGAAAAGTATGGGTGAGAAAAGGAAAGTTTGAGAAAATCTGAGTTGAAAACAAAAACTTGAGAAGATATGATTTGAAAGCATTTTTAAAAGATATGATTTGAAAACCATTTGAAAAGATATGATTTTAAAAATGAATGACTTGCCTAACAAGAAAAGATATGATTTGAAACATTCAAACCTTTCTCAACAGAAAAGGTAACAATCTTGTGATGTTCAATCAAATCATTAATTGTTAGTAAGTATCTTTTAAAAAGGAAAGAAATTGATTTTGAAAACATTTGATTGAAAAGATTTGATTTGAAAAAGATTTGATTTTGAAAAACTAAAAAAAATTTGATTTTGAAAACAAAATCTTCCCCCTGCACCATCCTGGCGTTAAACGCCCAGAATGGTATACATTCTGGCGTTTAACGCCCAAAATGCTACCTCTTTGGGCGTTAAACGCCCAACCAGGTACCCTGGCTGGCGTTTAAACGCCAGTCTGCCTTCTTCACTGGGCATTTTTGAATGCTCAGCTTTTTCTGTATAATTCCTCTGCAGCATGTTTTGAATCTTCAATTCTTTGTATCATTGACTTGAAAGGACACAAATTAAAAATATTTTTGGATTTTTGATAATCAAAATGCAAAAGGAATCAATTAACAATGCATGCAAGACACCAAACTTAGCAGTTTGTGTACTACTGACACTAACAACATGAAAATGCATATGAGACACACAAAATACTTCAAGTCAATAAAATTCAAAGATCAAAACAAAGAAATATATGCATGGATTCGAAAAATATAACAAAAACATGCATTTGACACTAAACTTAAGATGAGACTCTAGACTTAAACAAGAAATATTTTTGGGATTTTATGGTTTTGCAAATTTTTTTTTGTGTTTTTCGAAAATTAAGTGGAAAAAGGTATCAAAATTCTTAATGAGAATTCCAGGAATCAGTGCAATGCTAGTCTAAGACTCCGGTCCAGGAATTAGACATGGCTTCACAGCCAGCCAAGCTTCCAAAGAAAGCTTCGGTCCAAAACACTAGACATGACCAAAGGTCAGCCAAGCCTTAGCAAATCACTGCTCCAAAAGCAAGATTGATACGAAATCAACAAGCTCTTGTGGTGATAAGTTGAAACCTCGGTCCAATCAGATTAGACATGGCTTCTCAGCCAGCCAGATTTCAACAAATCATCATGAAACTCTAGAATTCACCTTCAAGAATTTCGAAAAAAATACCTAATCTAAGCAACAAGATGGACCGTCAGTTGTCCAGCCTAAACAATCCCGGGCAATAACACCAAAAATTTGATGTTGTTGCCGGATCTTGGCTCTGATGTTACCAAAAGCTTGCTCAAAACATGAACAATCCCCGGCAACGGCGCCAAAAACTTGGCCGGCGAAATTGTGAACTATACTTTTTCACAACTCTCATAATCCCTGGTAATGGCTCCAAAAACTTGGTGCGCTCAATACCATGGCATTACACAACTTCGCACAACTAACCAGCAAGTGTACTGGGTCGTCCAAGTAATAAAACCTTACGTGAGTAAGGGTCGATCCCACGGAGATTGTTAGTATTGAAGCAAGCTATGGTCATCTTGTAAATCTTAGTCAGGCAAACTCAAATGTATATGATGATGATGAACGAAAATAACATAAAAGATAAAGATAGTGATACTTATGTATATCATTGGTGTAAGAGCTTCAGACAAGTGTATGAAGATGCCTTCCCTTCCGTCTCTCTGCTTTCCTACAGCCTTCATCCAATCCTTCTTACTCCTTTCCATGGCAAGCTCGTGTAGGGTCTCACTGTTGTCAGCAGCTACCTCCCATCCGCGCAGTGAAAGCTAATGCAAAGCACTCTGTCACAGTGCCGCCAATCACCGGTTTGGTTCCCTCCCCTACCGGAATAGAATAACTCTTTTGCGTCTGTCACTAACGCCCAGTAGGTTACAGGTTTGAAGCACATCACAGTCATTCAGTCATTGAATCCTACTCAGAACACCACAGACAAGGTTAGACCTTCCGGATTCTCTTGAATGCTGCCATCAGGTCCTGCCTATACCACGAAGACTCCGAAGAATCCAAGAGATATTCACTAAGCCTCGAATGCTTGTAGAACAAGAATGGTTGTCAGTCACCTTGTTCATAGGTGAAGAACAAGTGATATCTTGGTAAAAGAATAAGCGGAATTGAATGGAAGAACAATAGTAATTGCATTAATACTCGAGGTACAGCAGAGCTCCACACCCTTAATCTATGGTGTGTAGAAACTCCACCGTTGAAAATACATAAGAACAGGGTCTAGGCATGGCCGAATGGCCAGCCTCCCAAAGATCTAAGATAGCATAAAACTCAAAGATAGCTACCCAAGTCTTGATGGCTACCAAAGTCTTGACAAAAGCTCCTTAATACAATAGTAAAAGGTCCTACTTATAGAAAACTAGTACATAGATGAGTAAATGACATAAAAATCCACTTCCGGGCCCACTTGGTGTGTGCTTGGGCTGAGCAATCAAGGAAATTCGTGTAGAGACCTTTTCTGGAGTTAAACGCCAGCTCCCATGCCAGTTTGGGCGTTTAACTCCAACTTTTATTCCTGTTCCGGCGTTTAACGCTGGAATTCCTGAGGCCGGTTTGCTTTGCGGGTTTGGGCCATCAAATCTTGGACAAAGTATGGACTATTATATATTGCTGGAAAGCCCTGGATGTCTACTTTCCAACGCCGTTGAGAGCGCGCCAATTGGGCTTCTGTAGCTCCAGAAAATCCACTTCGAGTGCAGGGAGGTCAGAATCCAACAGCATCTGCAGTCCTTTTTGGTCTCTGAATCAGATTTTTGCTCAGGTCCCTCAATTTCAGCCAGAAAATACCTGAAATCACAGAAAAACACACAAACTCATAGTAAAGTCCAGAAAAGTGAATTTTAAATAAAAACTAATAAAAATGTACTAAAATCTAACTAAAAGATATCAAAAACATACTAAAAACAATGCCAAAAAGTATACAAATTATCCGCTCATCAGTCATCTTGTAAATCTCAGTCAGGCATATTCAAATGGTTATGAAGCTTTGATAATTAAAAGATAAATAAAACATAAAATAAAGATAGAGATACTTATGTAATTTATTGGTGAGAATTTCAGATAAGTGTATGGAAATGCGTTATTTCTTCTGAATCTCTGCTTTCCTACTGCCTTCATTCAATTATTCATACTCCTTTTCATGGTAAGCTGTATGTTCGGGCATCACTGTTGTCAATGGCTACCTCCCATCCTCTCAGTGAAAATGGTCCAACTACGGGTTACATAGGGCTAATCATCTGTCGGTTCTAACTTGTGTTGGAATAGGATCATGTGATCCTTTTGCGTCTCTCACTACGCCCAACAGTCATGAGTTTGAAGCTCGTCACAGTCATCCCATCCCAGATCCTACTCGGTATACCACAGACAAGGTTTAGACTTTCCGGAACTCAAGAATGCTACCAATTGATTCTAGCTTATACCACAAAGACTCTTATCTAACGGAATGAAAGGCTCTGTTGTCAGGAGAGGCAACCATGTGTCGTGAACCAGGAATCCAAGAGATATACATTCAAGCTTGTTTTCCGGTAGAACGGAAGTAGTTGTCAAGCATGCGTTCATAAATTGAGAATGGTGATGAGTGTCACATAATCATCACATTCATCATGTTCTTGTATGCGAATGAATATCTTAGAACAAGAATAAGCTTGAATTGAATAGAAGAACAATAGTACTTTGCATTAATACTCGAAGAACAGTAGAGCTTCACACCTTAATCTATGGTGTGTAGAAACTCCACCGTTGAAAATACATAAGAACAAGGTCTAGGTATGGCCGAATGGCCAGCCTCCCAAAAGCGATCAAAAGATCAAAAGATGATCCAAAGATGTGAATACAATAGTAAAAAGTCCTATTTATACTAGACTAGTTACTAGGGTTTATAGAAATAAGTAAATGATGCAGAAATCCACTTCCGGGCCCACTTGGTGTGTGCTTGGGCTGAGCATTAAAACTTTCATATGTAGAGACTTTTCTTGGAGTTAAACGCCAGCTTTTATGCCAGTTTGGGCATTTAACTCCAGCTTGTATCCTGTTTCTGGCGTTTAACGCCAGCATAGGGCAGTAAGTTGGCATTTGAACACCAGTTTGCGTCATCCAAACTCGGGCAAAGTATGGACTATTATATATTGCTGGAAAGTCCAGGATGTCTACTTTCTAACGCAATTGAGAGCGCGCCAATTGGGCTTATGTAGCTCCAAAAAATCCATTTCGAGTGCAGGGAGGTCAGAATCCAACAGCATCAGCAGTCCTTTTTCAGCCTCTGAATCAGATTTTTGCTTAGGTCCCTCAATTTTAGCCAGAAAATACCTGAAATCACAAAAAAACACAAAAACTCATAGTAAAGTCCAGAAATGTGAATTTTTCATAAAAACTAATAAAAATATACTAAAAAGTAGTTAGATCATACTAAAAACTACCTAAAAAAATGCCAAAAAGCGTATAAATTATCCGCTCATCAGCTCCCATGGTGGCTTCTGACAGAGACTATAGCGGATCTGAATGGTGGCGGCAGCTAGCTTCCTCTAATGGCAAACAATAACGACGGCGGCGCCCAAGGATTCTGGCAGCGACGGCAGCGGACCAGAGCACTAGAAGCGGAGGGGATTCATCTTGCTTCCCTTTCTCACCTCCGTCCCACAGCAGTGGCATCCACTGGCGACAGCGGTGGACTCCACTCAAGGCGACAGTGACTGTTCAGACAACGGTGACGGCACACGGTGGCGAGTCCCGCTCTGTGCGACGCCTCCCCCTAGGTCTCTCGCTCCCTTCTGGTCGCGATACGAACAGCGGCGGCACGGAGGGTTCGACAGTCCTGAGCAGCGCGGCGGCAGCGAGCTAGGCGGCTCCTTCCTCGTCTGCGCGTGCGCGTCCTCCTTTCTTCCCTGAACTGTGCCGACGAGCAGAAGTGACAGCTCCACGAACCGAATGACACGGGCGGCGCGACCCTCTCCCTCACTGGTCTGTTTCTTTCTTCTTCGTGGGTATTGGGGAAGGCAATGTGTGCTGTGTGATGAGAGGTGAGGCTGGAGGTGCATGAGGGGGAGAAACAGCGCTGAGCTAGGAAATAGGGAGCGTCGCTGTGACTTGATTTGAGAAAGGGGAGAGGGTTGCTGTTGCTAGGTTCAGGGGAAGCTGTGCGTTGAATTGGTGAATGAGAAAGGGAACTCAACGGTTGATGGAGTTAGGTTAGGGAAGGGTTTCATTTTTTTTCAAAAATTAGGGTTAAGGGCATTCTAGTAATTCACATAAAATTGGAAATAATTTAGTAATTGAAACCTAAATTAAATTCAACATTAATTGTATATAGAAAATACTATTTGCTCATCAATTTTATAAATTATTTTCAATAAAGTGTCCAAATCAAATAATTAGAAATAATATACTTAATTTCTCTATTTTCCCAAAATAACGATATTAATATATTAAAACATTAATTATTTAGTCCAAATCATATAAAATCCTTATTATTTCACAACTACCAACTTTATGATTTAAATATAGAAAATAATCCAATAATTATAAAATTGGATAATAACCATAACTTATCTCAAATTCAATAAATCAAAACTTGCCTTAATTATCTTTAATAAAATAATTTCTGAAATTAAGGCTATAAATAACTATATGATTTGAGACTTGATCATAATAAGACTTTTTAAAAGTTCAGGGTCTTACACCTCCAGCCCTGTGATGGGTTATTACCGACCTATGCTCTTAGGAAGCTTGAATATATGTAGTATTTGCTCTGTAACACTTTGCTGATTAGAGAATTAAGTATAGAGACTAACCTCTAACCTTGCTTTGCGAGCATGGCAAGGTTAAAAGCCTTCAAATCTTTAAAGTTAAGACCCATTGCATTTTTTGTCTACAAAAAATTCACCATCCGATCTACTGCATCCTATTTTCTGACCTTTTTGTTTCCACCAAAACTAGAGTATGGCTCGCTAAATATTTTCAATTAGGATCTATGGTAACTTGAAGCAACTTAGAGTATATGGGTATCACCATTGCTACCGCCTTAATAAGCACTTGCGTCCACTAAAAGATAATAGAGCTCTCTTTTAGTGACTGAGCTTCTGACACACCCCATCTTTAATGTAGTTAAAAGTCTCTTTCTTTGATTTCTGAATCACTACCGGTAAACCCAAATCTTGTTTTGGTTGCCAACATGAGGGATAGTTGTGCAGAGAGGAATGTGAGATCAACAAGTAATTAACTTGCATGTTTATGGAAACATTTTACCTTTTTCTTTCTTGACTTGAACATTTGCTTTCAGCTTCAATCTTGATTTGACATAGCCTCCAGAGATTGCTTTTTCTTTCTTCCCTTTTAGTGTTTATTGAAAAAGTAAAACTCCCTTTTTTCTTATGCCTTACTCGAAGCAACATAACACCACTAGCTTGGAAGTTGATTTTTCTTTTATAAATCTAGTGGACTTGGTTATGGACTTATTTCCATTCAGCAGTCTTTGATGCACTTGGTTTTTTCTAGTTGGGCTGCTTGCTCTTTATATTAGGTTACACTAATGATTATTCACTTTACCTGCATTACTAAATAACATATCAAAAATACACTTGGGTTATCAACCCAAATAATACTATGTTTGTCATCACCAAAATGTTATTATTTGTTTGCTTAACTCAACAAATCAAATAGCAAAATAAACATAAATAAAGCAACACACAATACAAGCACACCCAAACAAGTCATACAAATGCATATGATGAATATCTAGTTCTAATGCAGGTCATAAACTCATTTGTTGTTACATACCCGCTCCCGACGTTACCCAGCGTCCTTTGTCCAGGTAAGGCTTTCCTGTTGACAATACCCACTACAAGCAACCTTTGTCGTACAAGCGGCACGCCTATACATGCCCGACACCTCCACTGTAAGCAACATTTATCTTACAGGAGCAATATTCTAGCTGTGTGTCTCGATACCTCCATAAATGATCTTTGTCTTACAAGATAGCAGTATAGCTAAGTATCGCAAGAAAGCTTTCTAAGTGGTCGCACCACTATTTATCTGCTTGCCTCAGCACAGCAAATCATCAACACATATTTTTCTCATTCTTCAGATTTCATCTTTCTTACTCGATTTTTATTAAGGCAAAATCTTCGTTTACAATCATATTCACGCAAGTGGGACTAACCATATAAATCGATTATCTTTTCTTAAAAAGATTATTTCTGACTACCTCCTCATAGCAGATAACTAACATATAATTCTCAAAATATCTAGCATTAACGTTAAAATCCATTTCAATCTCTTTATAACTTAAAAGCCACTTAAACCATATGAAAACTAACATGTTCCAAGCTTAAATTCATTATTTTTAAGATGAACCAGTTTTGTTTTTCACCCTTCAGTAAACATCAAAACCAAATCAAACATATATCACTAAAATTCTATTTTAACTCATGAACCCATGGTTGTTACCAAACTAGCCTCGATAGCCTAACTTCCATTCTATTTTTAAAGTATCAAACGAATTCGAAATTGCACAAACTTTATGTCCATGCATTTGTCTTGGACTAAGATTTCTAACAAGTAAAATATTATAATTTTATGACTATTCAAGATTTAGGATTAAAGGATAAATCATGATTACCTTGCAGTTTCAAAAAAAAAGCCAATAGCAGTGTATAATTTTTAAAATTTTGTATAAAATCCAAATTAAATTTAATAACCTTCAAAATTAATATGATTAAACTAGACATATGTAGATTTCTTTTCTAATTAGTTCCAGGTTAATATCATTTTTAATGAAAAATTTATGTAGTTTGAAAGTTGGGTAATTTTTTGCAGAATTCTATTTTAAAAATCAGCAAACATATCTTCTTCCAAGTTCCATAATTCACTCATTTAACCCTAGAATTTAATCTAAACATAATAGACACACCCAGGTTTCATCTCTAATTGATTGCACTTCAATATCCATCCATAATTAGGAAAATAAAATCTGACTTATACTAATTTAGAAAAATAGAATCTAACTTCTACTGCATAAAATATCATATCTCAAAAATTCATATCTTCTAAACCATAACTCCAATAATTCTGAAATTTTGTGAAAATAAACTAAAAATATCAAAGTTCCATTTAAAATTAGTTTCATCTCAAAATTCAATTTAAAAAATTTCTAGCAAAGTAAACAAGTTGTAATGATCCAACTTTCAGCACGTCATGATCGTACTAAAAGTAAGGTGTTACTGACTTATTTTCCTTTATCATCTATTTAATATTGAGCCTTTACATCGATATTGCATTTTAGTTTTGACAAAATGCCCATTTTTTTTCGAAATCATACATCTCAAGTTTGCAAAAAAAAAAAAAAAAACTCATATACATAGTAATAATAATAAATATTATACAAGTGAAGTCAAATAAAATTCATATACAATAATCTAACTCATAAACAAATTTCAATACTCATCCACAAATTCATATTGAGTCTTCAAACCTGTCATTGAAAGGGTGAAAAAATTTTCGGGTGAGAACCAAACCACAAGTTTCCAGTAGAGGTCAAGAATGCTGTGAAAGTAAAGAATAATACGCAAATAGTTAATTTAGTTCAACAATATTTATTTTCATTAGTTTCATAAAACTCTTTGAAATTATGCTAGAAAAAAATTGGATATTAGCTTATATCAATCTCGGTATGAATAGTCAGCCTGTCCCAAGTATAGGTTCATTAAGTCTATACTGAACCAGTATGACTTTTCATATAATACCTAACCCAAAGCGCAATTCTAAAACAGGCAAACAAAACATAAACAGAAAAATAGAACATAAATAAACAAAGCAAAGAACAAAGCAAGAGCACAAGAATATAACAGAGAATGATGCACAGACAAGATGATGCATGTCTAATGCTATTGCAAGTAATGAGCTCATTTGTCGGTTTCGACTCGCACCCGACGCAATCCGACCCTCCAGGTCAGTTAAGGCCTTCCCATAACTTAATCCCAGATAAGTACCTCATACCGTCTACCAAGTACTCTCGACTTGTAGGGTTGGTATTTGCTCAAATTTCAATATACTGCAGGTATGCAAGTCAGGCCTCTATCAAGCTGAGCTTGCAGGGCTAGTACTTCTCTACCGCAGCCTGTCTGAGAAGCAACAATACAATACAGGCATCCCCGCACAATATTCTCAAGCATCTCCTAAAGACTCGTAAATCACACACAGCCGTGCTCTCCGGCTCATAACAATCATCCTTGCCAATAATTTCATAAACCAATTGTCTCTTCTCAAGGGAATCATTTAAATTGTCACTATAGGCTTTACTTTGCTATTTTCAGAATATCTAGCATTAATTTTGGAATTCATTTCAATTTCCTTACAACTCCAAAGTTACCAAACCATTCATAAAATAATTCAAAATCAATTTCTCTTTCACAAAACTCATTTTCACCAAAACAAATGTCTCAAATTAATTTCAACCATCCCTTTTTTAATTTTGTTAAAAAAAAACCAAAAACATAACTCTCAGAGTTTTATATAAATTTCGAAAACACTTCGCCTAAAACTTGGATTTTGCCACCCTTTTCGGATCTCAACCAAACCATTGATCAAACTCTTCTCAACCTTTTCAGTATTGAATCATTTTAAAATCAAATCAATTCTAATATTAAATCAATCATTAACACTAAGATTCATCTTTAACTTTATGGACCCATGACTATCACTAAGACATCATTGACACTCTATTTTCATTTCTCTTTTTAATATAACAAATGAACTCAAAATTGGACAAACTCTATGTCCAGACGTTCATATCAGAATAAGCTTTCTAATAAACTAAAAATCATAATTTTTTATTTCTGTAGCCTCAACAATAGAGGAAAAATTATGACAGCTCTGTAGTGCTTAAAAACCAGAAATAGCAGCAGCATGTGATATTCAAAATTCCATATAAAATTCAAATTAAATCCAACGACCTTCAAAATTAATATGGTTCAACTTAATTTATCCAGGTTTCTTTTCCAATTGGTTTCAGATCAATACCATTTTTAATGAAGGAGTTACGTAACTTGGAAATTAGATAATTTTCTGCAAAATTTTGTCTTAAAATGCAAGTGAACATACCCTCTTCCAAGTCCCATAATGACGTGTGTGAGAGAAGAGAGTGATTGTGGCAGAGAAGCATCGCGTGAAGGAGGAGGGAGGTTCCATCGCCGCTACCGCCTTTGATGGAAGCCGCCATCGTCATTGGGAGGAACCGAATAGGGGAGAGGAGGTTTCGTTGATGTTGTCACAGAAAAGGAGGACAAGACGTGTGAGAAAGAGTGACGCACAGAGAAGGTACCATTCCTCTGCCGCCGCTATTGCCAGAATCTCTCGTCGCTGCCATCATTAATGGTGAGTTAGTTAAGTCCTAGCCATGAGAACTACCATCTCTGAACCCTTTTTTACTCTATAAATACTCTGTATCTGCCTCTGATGTTCTTGGCTATATTGTGTTTGTTGGAGTTTGTCTCAATTGGAGCCACTGGAGAAGGTGTTGCCATTGTCAGAAGCCAACACTGGGGCTATTGCTAGTTTCGATTCTATTATCTTGGACTCGCCTGATCTTTTCCTTGGGCCTGATCTATTTGCACGTTCTATTTTGTCATTACTATAGTTGTCATATTCTTGTTTTAATTCAATTTTAGTTTTTTCTTTGTCTTAAAATTCCAGGGATGTTTCTGCCCTTGATTACATTAGATTCAAAATTCTTGTCCTGCTGCAACCATCATCATCGCCGCAAAATTAACGCTGTTGCTGTTCCAGTTGATGCGGTGTCCTTGATTGCATTAAAATTGTCGCCATTGCTGTAAATTAGAAACAAAATAGAGAAATTTGTGTTCAAATTCTACGACTCAGGCTAATCAAGATAGAAGTTTAATTTAAATGGTTTTTAATTTAAGAATGCCCACAAGATTTTTTGAATAACTGCAAATAGGTTTAATTGTTGTGAGTAATTAATTGGTAATGTGAATGTTGGATTGTAGTTGAGATTGTGATTGGAATGGTGGAGATTGTGTTTGGAGTTGTGATTGAATTGAGTGTAACTATGTGTGGTAGATGATTGATATTATGATTAAATTGAGCGTGGTTATGTGTGGTAAATGACTGAATTATTGACTGATGCGATGAATTAACTGAGGTTTTGATCTTTAATGGATTATGTTAGGACTGTTGGATGCTAAATTGGTTATTTGGTATACAGCAACGGCTGTGAAGTTGACTTAAGTCTAGTTGATAATTGTTGAAGTATTAAGACCTAAAAGACTAAACTATTATTAAGAATATGATTTTCAAAATAAAATGGTAACTTTGAGGACAACCTAGTAATTTGCTAGTGATCAAAATGGTTTGAGATTAAAAGCCGAGTAAACTTTAGTAAGTGTAGTTGTTAGGATTCAATTTTGAAGGTTTTATATTAACTAAAGAATTAGTTATGATTTTTCAAAGTTAAGCTGTGAAATCTAATTTTCTGCATTATCTTTAAATGAAAACAGTAACTTTGAAAGGCTATAACTAATTCTTTGATGATTGAAATTGCATGGAACCATATCTGGGTTAAACTTGGGAATATTTGAAACTGAACTGGAGAATTTAAGACTTTTTCGTCAAATATATAATTTATAGTGAATTTTTTATTTATGGTAATTAGAAATTAATAGTGTCTAATCAAATTTGTAACCTACAAAGATATTGGATCCATATCCGTATATTTATTATATCTTACCGTTATAAACAATACAATAAATTTATAACCCCACTAACTAATTTCTATAAATAACTCATTAAATTTAATAAATATCCATATTACAAATGTCATAATAATATTATTAAGCATAAATAATTTTACGTTACAAATATTCAAATTTCATACTATTTGACCTACTTATATAAATTTCTTATCACTATTTCTTCAAATAACATCAAATTTAGCATACAAAATTTTTGAACTATAAACATCTCAAACTTACTCAATGGAGCATCATTCTTTGGACAATATTACCAAACAAATAGACAATTGGTTTGTCAAAATTTGCGTGGTTCGTCTATGGAAAACATTAACACCCACAAATGAAGAGGAGCCTCTTTGCTTAGAAAGGATTATATTAGATGAAAAAGAGACAACTATATTTGTGGCACATGTAATCAAACACCACAATATCCAACAATAAGGTAACTCTATACTTTTCATAATCCCATCTATCAAATTATTAGTTACTATCCCAATACTTATTTCAGATCAAAGTGTTACAATAATTTTTGTACTATTTGATGGCGAAGAAAAAAAATTGTTGGGCACAACTACTTCAAATCTAATGACATTCTAGAAAAGTAATGACATTGAAACACCACCCTAATTGAAAAATTTGTACAACCTCACACTTATATTTGAAATCAAAGTAAATAATTTTAATCTCAAATAAGATTCTCAACAATACACTATTACCAAGATATTGTTCCAACTAAAAACACTAAACCTCAACACCCATTACAACAAATAAAACAGGTAATACTCCCAAAAAATTACTTATTCAGTACATCATTTTATTTCTAGTTTAAATTATTCATTGATTATAGGAACCAACTTCACCAATACTAATATCATTAGATGAATATCAAATACCCATCAAGAGATTAAGAGAAAGAAAACCATACAAATTTAAGACACATCTTCGGAAGAAGAACATACATGCAAAGATGAAACAAATACCATAATAGAAAGTGCATACAACTCAACAATTCATAAAGAACATGCCTTCACAAGAACTTATGACAGAAAGAAGAAAGCAACAACTCTAACAACAACTAATAAAGAAAAAGGAGGACGTGCGCCACATAAGAAGACTAAGTCCATCAGCTAAAATAAATGCGAAAATCAAACCACCAAATAAAAATGTCATTTTGTACAACTCCAAATCCAGATCTTTTGTACTACAAATTATTTTAAATAAAACACCTTTGAAATTTAACTTTAGTTTACACATATTTAATTTAATTCTACAAAACATAGCAATTTTTAATATTTATTATATATTATCATTAATTTACCACTCTGCGCATCACGCGTGTCTCATTCGAGTGTATATATAAAGCTTGTCGGTTGGTCACTCATACAATCTAGAAAACTGATTAAGATTCTATTACAAGAAAAGAAAGGTTTTGGATTTTTTGAAAAATTAAATATTATTTCTTTGAAAAGTTTTGGATGATTAGCCGTTGATTTTTAAAAGATTCATAAGAGGAACGATAATCACTGCATTGAAATCAATTATTTACTTTATACGTATCTTCTTATAACAATTCTTAAACCCTCTACTAAGAACCCTTTCGAGGACGATGTTCTCACCCCCTACAGAATTTCTTTTTCAGTGGCAGGTTCAGGAAGTTTTGACGTGAAGCTACGACCAACCTACAAGCTTTGTATATACATTGTATTTTCTGTTTGTTGGTTAGTTAAGACTTCACCCCTCGTCAATTGTCATTTTGAGGTTTTAGAGGGGCAGGATTTGTATTAAAGAAGTTCTAATTAAGTTTATGTATTTATTATTGTGTGAATATAATTATGTGATTAAGTGGATTAACATAAAGACTTCGTTTTCATAACTAGGATTCGATTTATATTCGATTAAGTGGATCATGAGGTGTTAAAAGTAAGGGTGTTACACAAGTTGCTGCATGGCTCAAAAGTTCTGCAGAAGATAGATTTAATGACCAAATTTCAAAAATTCACCATAAATTGTATACTTAACTAAAAGACTTCAAATGTTTCAGTCCAACTCCATATATTTCCAAGTTTAACCCAGATATTGTCCTACACAATTTCAATCATCATAGAATTAGTTATAGTCTTTCAAAGTTGCTGACCACATTTAAAAGTAATACAAAAAATCCGATTTCACAATCTAACTTCAAAAATTCATAACTAATTCTTCAAGTAATACAAACCTCTCAAAATTAAACATAAGAACTACACGCATTCTAGTTTACTCAACATATAATCCCATATAATTTCATTCACTATTGATTTACTACATTATTTTAGAAAATCAAACTTTCAAGGAAACGGTTTAGCATTTTAAATCTCAATCCATCAATAACCTTCAAGGTCAATTCCAATCAGTCACAAGTCAATTCAACAACAGTTATGATGTATCAATTAACCAGTTCAACATCTAACGATTTAATATAATCCATTAAAGATCAAAATTTCCAGCAAGTAATCATTAGATAATTCACAATTCACACATAATCAACCAATGCCATAAAATCATCAAATCTAATCACATTCGCAGCCACAAATCAACATCAATCATTTCAATTAATTACTCACAGCAACTAAACTTATTTGTCTTTATTCAATTAACTTTGTAGGCATTCTAAAATTAAAACCATTAAACATTAAAACGTATCCCCTACCTCGATGTTGTAACTAAAAGAAATCAGAGATGGAATTGTGACGTGACGATTGGTTGGACTGCACCTGAAATGCAGCAGCTCCATCATCCTTTATCAACCAACGTCAACAGCATTCACAACAACTTTGATAGAGCAGCAGCAACATGAGGTGGCCAAGACAGCAAGCAAAAATGATGAATTCAAATTAGATAGAAGAAATAGTTTTGGAAATCTAAGGGCAGAACAGAGACTAAATTACATTAGAACAAGAGCAAGGCTAATAAAATAGTGGTAGAGTAAAAAAACGTTAAACCAGCACAAGATAGCAGTGAGGGTTTAGAACAAGAATGTCTTACAATAATTAGGAAGGAATAAGAGAACGAAGAAGCAGCAGCGGTAGCACGGACGACTGTAATAGCAACAGGGAAGATGACTTCCTCCTCTACCTCAATTCGTGATTCTGGCGGCGGTCCAGGCAGAATCAAAGGTGACGATAGAGCCTTTGGTGGTGGCGATGCTTGGTGGCAACGAGGGCAGCACTTCCTCCCTCTTCTACCTTGTGGTCTCCCTCTCTGTCTCTCCCCATTCTCTGTTGATCATCTCTCTCTCTGCCTTGCAACAACGATGGCAACGGTGGCTCCCAACCTTGCCAGTGCCATTCTCTCTAATAAAACTTAAAAATTATGCAAAGATAAAGAAAGTTGTGTTATGTATTTCTTGAATGAAAAATTATAAAGGTAAAGCTAAACATATATGCTGAAATTGTAACTGAATTTATATATTCTGTTGGATTGAATTTATAGGCCGGTGTGAGACTACTTTGTTGTTATCATGGGCTAAGGTAGAAGAGTAGTTTAATACGTCCCTGCAAGCTGGAGGATGAAAGATATCAAGAACACTGAGCTTATTGAGATTAAGATGGAAGGGTTAAGGAGACAAAGGTTTAGTGAAGATATTAGCTAGCTGCCCAGAAGAGGGAATGGGGAGAAGTTTCATCACTCCAACTTGAGCTTTCTGTCGAACCAAGTAATAATCAACCTCTAAATATTTGGTCCGTTCATGAAAAATCGGATTAGCAGTAATATGAATGGCACCTTGATTATCACAATATAAAACTGGTGGGCGGATAAGAGAGATGATTAAAAATTATAACACATTTAGTATCCATTGAAGTTCACAAGTTGTGTTGGCAAGTGCACGATATTCTGCTTCAGTGGATGAGTGACAACGGTGGTTTGTTTCTTGCTCTTCCAAGAGATTAAAGAGCTGCACAAGAAAAAATAATAACATATTAAAGATCGCCGAGTGTTAGGATATCCAGCCCAATTAGAGTCACTAAAGTCGAGAAGCTGAATTTCTGATTCTCTTGAAAAAAAGTCCTTTATCGGAGCTAGTTTTCAAATATTGTAACACATGCTTGGTAGCTTGAAAATGAAAGAGTCAATAGGAGATTCTATAAATTGATTTAATTGTTGAGTGACATACATGATGTCTGGCCGGGTAGTGGTGAGATAGATAAGATGCTTAACCAAATGGCGATAAACAAAAGGGCCAGATAGCAAGGGACTATTGTCTTGATATCTTGTGGCACTATCTATTGGAACAAAGGTAGATTTAGCACTTAATAAACCAGAATCCTCCAAAAAATTAAGATAATATTTTCTCTGAGATAAGCAGATTGAGCAACCTCAATACCCAAAAAATATTTTAATGGGCCCAAGTCTTTAATTCGGAAGTGTTGGTTCAAAATAGACTTAATGACAGCAAGTTCAAAAATAGAATTACCAGTGAGAATAATGTCGTCAACATAGACTAGAAGGATAAAAATTTGAGCACCGGTGAATTTAACAAATAGACTATAATCAGATAAGGTCTGCTGATATCCATGAGATAGCAAAAGATGAGAAAATTTGTCATACCACATACGACTAGATTGTCATAAACCATACAATGACTTCAGCATCTTGTAGCATTATTCGGTCGAGGAGATGTAAACCGAGGTGGCAGAGTCATATAAACATCTTCATAAAGATCCCATGTAAGAAAATTATTGACATCCAACTGATGTATGGGTCAATGTTTCATAGAGGCCAATGCCAAAATTAATCTGATGGTAGCAGGCTTGACAATAAGGGAGAAGGTTTTCAAAAAATCAACACCTTCAATCTGGGTGAATCGTTTAGCCACAAGGCATGCCTTATATCGATCAACTGAACCGTTAGGCTTGCATCTGATGTGATAGACCTATTTACAGCCAACCATCTTAACACTCGTTGGGCAATCAACATGACGCCAAATTTTGTTCAACTCAAGAGCATCCAACTCATCTTTCATAGCACTATGCCAATTAGAGTGTTGATTAGCATCATTAAAAGACTTTGGCTCAATATTAGAATATAAAGGTAAAAAAAATTTATGATGAAAAGATGAAAGAGAAGAAAAAGTGACTGAAGATAGAGGAAACCAGCACTTTGAGGGAGAGAGATTTGTGGATGTGAGAGAAGAATTGCTCAAGTAATGAGAGAGATAGGCTAGAGGTCGGTGAGGTAGGTCAGAATAACAAAGAAAGGGTTGCTCAGGTGATAAAGAAGGTGACGTGGGAAGAATAGGTGATGGTGGACTAGTGTCTATTGCGGAAGGAAGGGAGGGTGTATGACTTGAAATAGAATCAGTGATCATGGGTTCAAGTTGGTTAGGACACGACGGTGAGGAAGAATGAGAGGTTGCTAGAGAAAAGAAAGAAGATTAATTACCCAAATCAGTCCCCAAGAATTTTAAAATTGGACATTTTAGACTTCAAGAAAAACTAATACACATATCAATCCCCAAGGTTTAACTCCAGCAGACAAATCAGTCCCTAGTTCATTTTTTGGTAAAGTAATTACCCAGATCAGTCCCCAAGGATTTTAAAAACGGACATTTTAGTCCTTAAAAAAAATTAATGTACAAATCAATCCCCAGCAGACAAATCAGTCCACAGTTCATTTTCTACATATATATATATATATATATATATATATATATATATGACTGTTATGTCTAACGGAGAAAAATCTTGGGGATTGATTTGTACATTAATCTTTCTTGGGATTAAAATGTCCATTTTTAAAATCATTGGGGACTGATCTGAGTAATTACTTTACAGGAAAATGAAGTGGGAACTGATTTGTCTGTCGGAATAAAATTTTGGGGATTGATCTGTGTATTAATTTTTCTTGGGGACTAAAATGTCTAATTTTAAAATTCTTGGGGATTGATTTAGGTAATTACTCAAGAAAGAATTAGATGGAAGTGGGTTAATGGGTACGGGTGAGGGTCCAACTGGAAGACTAACTAAATCTTATTTTTGAGAAGACGTATTTGGCAATGTTGTGTTGGGCGTATGAAATTGGACTTTTTTGGTGACTAAGGGCAAGATCATTTCATAAAAAATCACATTTCTAGAAATCTCAATTCTTTTATCTTCTAAAACATAAATAATATATCCTTTAAAACCATGTTGAAAACCAATAAATACAATCTATTTAGCTTTTGGATCAAATTTTGATCTATTTACCATTAGGGTAGAAACAAAACATAAGTATCCAAAAAATTTAAGGCCATGATTATTTGGTGGATGATTAAATAAAACCTCAAATGGTGTTTTAAAAATAATTGCAGATGATAGAACTCTATTAAGCAAATAAATAGCATGTTTAACCGCATAAGATAAAAAAAAGATGATGATAAATTAGATTGAAATATAAGAGTACGAGCTATATTCAAAATATGTTGATGCTTGCGTTCTATCCTTCCATTTTGTTGAGGAGTTTCAACACAACTACGTTAATGAATAATGGACTTTGAATTATAAAAATTATGTAAAATGAATTCTGGTCCATTATCGGAACAGACAACTTTGACTTTAGTGTTGAATTGTGTTTCAACTAAAGTAATAAAATTCTTTACGTGATTTTACACTTCTTTTTTATTTTGATAAAATAACCCATGTAAAGCGACTAAAATCATCAACAATAGTAAAAAAATATTTATGATTATGAATAGAATTTTATTGAAATGAACCCCAAATATCAAAATGTAATAAATTAAAACTTGCATTAGTTTTGTTAAAATTTTGAGAAAATGGAAGTTTCTTTTTCTTAGAAAAATAACAAATGTTACAAGCCTCATCATGATACATAGAAATAAAAGAAAAATATTTATGTAAATGATTGAATCTTTTTCTAGAATGATGCTCTAAATGAAAATGCCAAATATTTAAGGACATATAATTCCTCTCTCATTCTGCTCAAATCAATCGTTTCCAAATTATTGGCCTGTAGAGTGAAAAAAGAAGATGAAAAAATGAGTACATATTTGAGTGTGAAAGTTATTTTTGATATGGAGATAATATTAAAATTGAAATAATGTAAATAAAGAACATCATGAAGAACTAAGGATGGTGAAAATTGAACAATGCCTTTATAAGAAACAGTAATTTGATAACTATTTAGTAAATGAACAATAATAAGAAAAATTTGTCTGTAAAAAATGAATCTAAGACAAATTTAATGCAATGTGATAGGTGGCACTAGAAGCAATGATTCAAGTGTTCAAAAATGAATTTCAATTTGAAAAATTATTAATAATAGAAAAAGTACTAAAAGAACAAAGATAATTAGCAGTTGAACTTGGCAAAAGTCCAAGTTGATTTGAAGGACGTGTTTCTTTATTGGAAAAGTGGTTATTTCTAGTTTTACAATTTAGAGGATGAGTTTCAATCTTTCTTATAAGCGCCATCAGGGAAGAGTGTTCCGCTGACGAGATGTCCAAAAGAGGCTCCTGATGAAGTTGTTGGTGTGTCTTTTCTTGTAAAACCCGGTTAATTAACGGCTAATTAACCCATAAATGAGAATTTATTCTAGAAAGCCTAAAATGTGATTTTTATGGCTAAATGTGATAGAGGAGACTGAGACGAGAATTTTGGTACCAATTTTATAGAATTCGGACCAAGATTGGACCGAACGGGCCAAACCGGGCCAACCGGACCCAAAGTGGGCCCTTGGCCCAACATAACTAAACCAAAACCCTAGTTTATAACGAGTAAAACTCGAGTTGGGGATGCGCGACAGAGGGACAGTCCAATGGTTAGCGACCAGGACTTGTCGGGTTGGCTCTATAACCGACAAGATGATATCATCGGCCACTAGGGACAGGCATTCATTATATGCATACTATATGAATTGTTTGAGATTGCCTATTTGACTGCATATTACTTGCTAATTGTCTAAATGCCTTAATTGTTCCTATTTGTATATTCCTTGTTTGATATAACTGTGTTTGCTACATTATACTCCTGTTGGTGGTTGGGAGGTTTGAAGGAATTGGAAAGAGAAGTATTAGTTAGACTGAAGAATCTTTAGTCAGATGCCCTTATATGGCTTAGCTTGTTTATAAGCTTTGAATTATCTGGAGGAAGTTTTAGGATTGCCTTTGGCTTTCCTCTATTATTATGTATTATATATGTGGAAGCTGTTACCATGCTGGGGACCTCTGGTTCTCACCCATGCGGATTTTGTGGTTTTCAGATGCAGGGCGTGATGTTTCCCGCTGAGGCATGCTGGAGACTTCTAGATTTGCGAAGAACCTTTGTTCTCGGGACTATGTTTTGGTTTATAAGTTTTGCTTAGATACTTTTATCTCCATTAAATAATAAAAACTGTGATGACTCCTCTTATGGGAGATTTTGGAGAACAGGTTTTATGTATTTGTGTCCCTTTGGGTTTCCTTTGGGGTTTTCCTTATTTTATCATATGTATATATTGCTATACTCGGACCGGTTATCTTCGCAGCCGGATCTTGAGTCTTGATATTCCTGTTTTTGACACTCTTTTGTATATATATAATCTCGCGTTGTTTATCCTTGTTCGTTACGTTATCAATCGGAGTGTTGCGCTTTTAAGTTGAGATGGTTTTTGTTTACCCCTTTTTCTACAAAGGCTCCTAGTTATAATCAATCATTCTTACTACTATACGTACTAAATTTTTATTTTAGAGGTCGTAATACCTTGCCATCTCGGAATTATGACTTAAGCATAAGACTCTGTATGGTAGGGTGTTACATTATGGTATCAGAGCAGTTCGTTCCTGTAGAGCCTGAGGGATGGACTGACTATGCTTCTGTGCATTCTCTGTGTGTGTGTTATGTGCTATTAGTATATCTGCTTGATATAATTGGCATAAACGTTCATGAGCATGCATTTGGGACTTTGAAGTACTAGACTTCCGATATTGAGACTGATCAACTTAATATCGATTGTTTGGTATGTATAGGAACCAGATGGCGCCTCGTGGACGCGGTAGAGGTAGTGCGAGAGGTCGTACGAATGCTCGTGCACCGGAGAATAACCCTAATGACCCGGTGAACTTTATGGCTGCGTTGGAGAACATGGCTGCTGCTATGCAAGCCACTGCTGAGGCTCTTGGTCAACAGATGAACAACCATGGTAATGATGGAGGTGGAGTTCAAGGCCCGATGACACTGGCAAACTTTTTGAAGGTTAATCCGCCTAAGTTCAAGGAAACTACTAGTTCGACTGAGGCTGATACATGGTTTCAGGCTATAGAGCGAGCACTGCAAGCACAAGTAGTACCTGAAGGGCAGCGTGTCGAGTTTGCTACCTATATGCTCACAGGTGAAGCGTCGCATTGGTGGCAAGGCATCCGACATCTTCTACAGTAGGGTGATGACTATATCACCTGGAATGTCTTTCAAGAAGAGTTCTATAAGAAGTACTTTCCAACTTCTGCTAGGACGGCTAAGGAACTTGAATTGTTACAGCTGAAGCAGGGTACTATGTCCATATCAGAGTATACTGACAAGTTTGAGGAGCTGTTCAGGTTCTCTCGTATGTGCCAAGGGACTCCGGTGGAATATGAGGAATGGAAGTGTGTTAAGTATGAAGGAGGACTCCGGAGTGATATCTTCAGTTCAGTGGGACCAATGGAGATTAGGACATTCTCCGAATTGGTGAACAAGTGTAGGGTTGCCGAAGAGTGTATGAGAAGGGCAACCGCAGAGAAAGGGAGTCACAAAGGATCATTCCCACAGAACCGAGGGAAGAGCTTTGCACCTAGAGGTCCGTCTTTCAAGAGGGGAGGCTCTTTCAGGAGGCCCAACAACAATAACTCCCAAGGAAGGAAGTTTGGGAAGCAGCCTCAGAATGATCAAGCTTGTGCTAAGTGTGGAAGTCACCATCCGGGAGCACCATGCAAGGCCGGATGGGGTTTGTGCTATAATTGTGGAAAGGCGGGGCATAAAGCCGCAAGTTGTCCTGAGAGGCAGAAACAAGGTGCTGGAAAGGCACAACAGACTGGTCGAGTGTTCACCACTTCAGCTATAGGTGCCGAGGGATCCGAGACACTCATTAGAGGTAACTGTGAAATAGCTGGTCAAACTTTAAATGCTTTATTTGATTCGGGAGCATCACATTCATTCATTGCATTTGAGAAAGCCCATGAGTTAGGCTTGAAGATTGTAACCTTAGGTTATGATCTAAGAGTGTACAATGCTACCCATGAAGCCACGGTAACTAGGCTAGGATGCCCGGAAGTTTCCTTTAGGTTCAAGTAGCGTGATTTTGTTCATAATTTAATCTGCTTACCGATGATCGGTCTTGATCTTATCTTGGGATTGGACTGGTTATCTAAGAACCATGTTCTGCTTGATTGTTCTACAAAGTTGGTGTACTTTATGCCGGAAGATACAGAAGGGCCGGTCGTGGTGAATAATTATTACTTGAATTCGATGATGGTGAACTGTTCTGGAACCGAATGTCAGGGTATCATGTTGCTAACCGCGGGTGTTTCGGGTGATGATCAAAGGTTGGACCAGATTCCGATTGTGTGTGAGTTTTCAGAAGTATTTCCCGATGATATTGATGAGTTTCCACCTAACCGAGAGGTTGAGTTTGCTATTGAATTGGTGCCCGGGGCGGGACCAATCTCAAGTGCTCCTTATAGGATGTCACCGTTAGAGATAAACGAGCTAAAGTCTCAGTTAGAGGATTTGTTGGGAAAGAATTTTATACGGCCAAGTGTCTCTCCGTGGGGTGCTCTAGTGTTACTGGTGAAGAAGAAAGATGGGAGTATGCGGCTCTGTGTGGATTACAGGCAGCTGAACAAGGTTACAATAAAGAACAAGTACCCATTGCCGAGAATTGATGATCTCATGGATCAGTTACAAGGAGCTGGAGTGTTTTCCAAGATTGATTTGCGATCCGGTTATCACCAGATAAGGGTGAGGGGTGAGGATATCCCTAAGACCGCTTTTAGGACTCGTTATGGTCATTACGAGTACACTGTAATGTCTTTTGGGTTGACGAACGCTCCTGCGGTATTCATGGATTACATGAATAGAGTCTTCCGTCCGTTCCTGGATAAATTCGTTGTTGTCTTCATTGATGACATACTGATTTATTCCAAGACTGAAGAAGAGCATGCGGAACACTTGAGAACCGTGTTGCAGATTCTAAAGGAGAAGAAACTTTATGCAAAACTGTCTAAGTGTGAGTTTTGGAAGAGTGAGGTGAAGTTTTTGGGCCATGTGGTGAGTAAGAAGGGAATAGCCGTAGATCCAACTAAGGTGGAGGCGGTGATGGATTGGAAACAACCAACCACCATAACAGAGATAAGGAGTTTTCTGGGTTTAACTGGCTATTACCGAAGGTTTATCAAGGGCTTTTCACAGATAGCTTTGCCAATGACAAAGTTAACCCGCAAAGACACTCCGTTTGTTTGGACTCCTGAGTGCGAGGAGAGCTTTCAGACATTGAAGAAAAAGTTGACCACCGCACCTGTGTTAGTGTTACCCGAGCCGAATAAGCCATTTGAGGTGTATTGTGATGCCTCATTAAAGGGTTTAGGGTGCGTGCTGATGCAGCATCGTAATGTGGTGGCGTATGCCTCACGACAGTTGAGACCTCATGAAGTTAGTTACCCTACGCACGATTTGGAACTCGCTGCGGTTGTGTTTGCCTTGAATGTGTGGAGGCATTATCTCTATGGGGTTAAGTTCCAAGTTTTCTCTGATCATAAGAGCTTGAAGTACCTCTTTGATCAGAAAGAGCTTAATATGAGGCAGAGAAGGTGGATGGAATTGTTGAAGGACTACGACTTTGAGTTGCATTATCATCCGGGAAAGGCGAATGTAGTGGCGGATGCATTAAGTCGGAAGTCATTATATGCGGCTTGGATGATGCTCCAAGAGGAGAAGTTGCTCAAGGGATTCGAGAGTCTGAAAATTGGTACTCAAGAAGTATCCGGAACCTTGTGTTTGAGCCGACTAGAAATCTCAAGTGACTTTAAGTCCGAACTCCTAAAGGCTCATCAAAATGATGAAGCGTTATGGAAAGTGTTACCGGCCATTGAGCAAGGAAAACAGTGGAGAGTGTCGGAAGAAAAAGATGGGTTATGGAGATTCAAGGGTAGGATCATTGTGCCGGATGTTGGCACTTTGAGGCAAGATATCTTAAAGGAGGCACACAAAAGCGGATTCTCCATTCACCCGGGAAGTACTAAGATGTACCATGATTTAAAGGTGATATTTTGGTGGCCGGGTATGAACAATGATGTGGCGGAATATGTATCAAAGTGCTTAACTTGTCAAAAGGTAAAGATTGAACATCAAAAGCCTGCCGGTATGTTGCAACCTTTAGAGATTCCACAATGGAAGTGGGAAAGTATTGCAATGGACTTTGTGTCAGGATTGCCAAGGACTAGGGCTGGTTTTGATGCTATTTGGGTGATTGTGGACCGACTGACGAAGTCAGCTCACTTTTTACCCATTCGTATGACTTACACCCTTGAGGAGCTAGCACGGTTATACATAAAGGAGATTGTGAGACTTCATGGTGTACCTGCTACTATAATCTCTGATAGAGATCCTCGTTTCACTTCAAGGTTTTGGGGTGCATTTCAGAAGGCTTTTGGAACTCGATTAAGCTTGAGCACGGCTTACCATCCTCAAACAGATGGTCAATCCGAGAGGACGATCCAAACACTAGAGGATATGTTGAGAGCTTGTGTTTTGGACCAACCGGCGAGTTGGGATCGGTATATGCCATTAGTGGAGTTTGCATACAATAATAGTTATCATGCGAGCATTGGAATGGCTCCGTATGAGGCCTTGTATGGGAGAAAATGTCAATCTCCGCTATGTTGGTATGAAGCTGGAGAGAAAAGCTTGTTGGGGCCGGAAATGATAGCTGAGACCACCGAACAAGTCAAGAAAATCCGAAATAGGATGCTCACGGCGCAGAGTCGTCAAAAGAGTTACGCCGATCAGAGGCGAAAGCCCTTAGAATTTGAGGAAGGAGACCATGTTTTCCTTAAGGTTACTCCGACCACGGGAGTAGGTAGGGCAATTAAAGCAAAGAAGTTGAATCCTCGATACATTGGCCCATTTCAAATCCTGGAGAGGATTGGACCGGTGGCGTATCGGATGGCTCTACCACCTCATCTTTCGAATCTGCACGACGTGTTTCACGTGTCGCAGCTTCGGAAGTACACTCCTGATGCTAGCCATGTGTTAGAACCTGAGTCGGTTCAGTTAAGGGAAGATTTGACGCTTCCAGTGGCTCCGGTCAGAATTGATGATACTAGTATCAAACGGTTGCGTGGAAAAGAGGTTTCATTAGTCAAAGTGGCTTGGAGTCGAGGCGGTGTTGAGGAACACACTTGGGAACTTGAGTCAGAGATGCGAACGGACTATCCGCATTTATTCTCAGGTAATTGCATTTGAATTTTGTGGGCAAAATTCCCAATTAGGTGGGTAGAATGTAAAATCCGGTTAATTAACGGCTAATTAACCCATAAATGAGAATTTATTCTAGAAAGCCTAAAATGTGATTTTTATGGCTAAATGTGATAGAGGAGACTGAGACGAGAATTTTGGTACCAATTTTATAGAATTCGGACCAAGATTGGACCGAACGGGCCAAACCGGGCCAACCGGACCCAAAGTGGGCCCTTGGCCCAACATAACTAAACCAAAACCCTAGTTTTCAGCACTCTCTCTCCTCATTTGTTACACATTCACGCTGAAATGGTGGAGAGGAAGGGAAGAACATTCTCTCAACTTCTCTCTCTCACTTGATCTTCAAACCACCATAACTTTTGATCTAGAGCTCCGATTGCCGCTCCGTTTATGGCCACGCGTTCACCGCGGAGAGCTCTACAAAACCCATATAATCAATCTTGAGGTAAGCCACAAGTTTCTATTCGAAATTCCAGCCCTTATTTTCGAGTTTCATGGGTTAAATGTTGAGATTTTGGGTTCTTTGATGTTATAGGACCCAACTCTCTTGAAGGAGAAGGTTAATCTTGTCTCCTTGGACCTTGGGTGTGGTAAGATTCTCAACCCTAGTGTATTTTGTTATTCTATGATGTTTGGGTTTTGAAATGTTGTGTATGGGTATGATGGTTGTGGCTTAGGTTGTGTATATGTGAATATTGGAGCTTAATTGGTGACTTTGAAAAGCTTGGAAAGGGTTTGGTGGTGCAAAATCTGTTCTTGGAGGTGTTGAGGCCTTGAGAGCTTGTGGATAAGTGGTTTGGAAGTGCTCCGGGGGAGCTTGGAAAAATCGGCTAAGGTATGGTTTCGGTTTCCCGTATCTAATATGTAATGTGGTAGGAAATACTTAGGCTAGAGGTCCTAAGATAGGCATTGAATTGTTGATGTTGTTGAATGATTGAGATATATGATGTGGTCATATATGTGATGATGATTATTGATGCCTTAGTGGTATGATGTATGAGGAATATGCATGTTGTGATATATGCTTGATAATTGGTTATGGTTGAATTGTGGGTTAAACCATGTTGATGGTGAGTATGATGTTGATTGTGTACAATAATGATTTATTGGAATTGGTGTTGTTGAGAATTGGTATGAGGAATAGTATATGATATGTTAATGTGTTTGAGTTTGAGCCACTTGGGTGAAGTGGGGTAAAATGATGAGATAGTGATTTTGGTAAATTGTGGTAATGTGTCAATGTGTGAGTTGAGGAGGCTTGATGTTGAATTTGATACATTTTGATTGATTTCAAAAAAAAGGGATGAAATTGGCATGTTTTGATTGATTTTGAAAAGAGTTGAAAATGGTTTGTTTTGAAAATGGCATATTGTGGTTTTGTATGAAAATATGGTTTTTGGGCATACTTTGACGGGACATAACCTGGACTACGGATCCCCGTTTTGTACCAAATCTGTTTAGAAATGAAATTGGATCCGGGATGTCCATACCGTTCGAAGAACGGGTGAAAAACGATTTAAAATGAGGAAGTTATGTCTGTTGGAAGATTGGGGTTTAAATCTGTGAAATTCTGCAGCTTTTAACTTAGAAAATTTTTAGCAGAATGACCCCTTGCGCGTGGGCGCACCTGGCGCGTACGCGCCGATCTTCCGAGAAGCGCCATCCACGCGTGCGCGTGATGTGCGCGGGCGCGCCGATTGTGCTGCACCCAATGCCCAGCCATTTTCCAGAGAGTTATGCCAGAACTGTACCAGTGTTGTGTCTGGGGCATGAGAACACCCACGCGTACGCGTGGTTGACGCGTGCGCGTCGATTGGCAAATTTTGGAATCCACGCGTTAGCGTGCATGACGCTTGCGCGTCGATGAGTTTTTGAGGCCTTCCACGCGTGCGCGTGGAGTGCGCGTACGTGCGGCCCTGTTTTCATCCCAAAGTTGATTTTTGAGTTTTAAAAGCCAAATCTCATACTTCTAAGCCTCCGATCTCACCATTTATGTCTTAAATCATTATGACATGCCTAGATATTAAAAGGGGGCTAGTGAATGAGGTAACTTGCGAGTGAAGCAAGGGAAAAATGAATTATCAATGAGGATCAAGATGATTATGTGAGATGCGGAGGACGGTGGTGGAAGTGCTTGTTATGCCATGGGCCGAAAGGCTGTAATTGTTAATGAAATGGCTGGTTATGGATTTAACCATGAGCCGGAATAGCTGTGTATGCTATGAATATTGGCTGGTTCTGGACTGAACCGTGAGCTGGATGGCTGATATGGATGTTGATCCATGGATGAGAATTCATGCATGTTGATGCTGAATTATTGATAATTGTGAATTTCACTTCCACTGTCAGAGATACGAGTTTCCCTGGGTAGTAGCAGTGGCTAGCCACCACGTGCTCCAGGTTGAGACTTGATACTCTGTTGACCCTATGTCATAAGTGTGGCCGGGCACTGTGAAAGACCCGGATGAGCTCGCCCCCGAAATATTCACCAGTGAGGGTGATGGATATGGATCATGTTTATGATCAAGTTTATAACGAGTAAAACTCGAGTTGGGGATGCGCGACAGAGGGACAGTCCAATGGTTAGCGACCAGGACTTGTCGGGTTGGCTCTATAACCGACAAGATGATATCATCGGCCACTAGGGACAGGCATTCATCATATGCATACTATATGAATTGTTTGAGATTGCCTATTTGACTGCATATTACTTGCTAATTGTCTAAATGCCTTAATTGTTCCTATTTGTATATTCCTTGTTTGATATAACTGTGTTTGCTACATTATACTCCTGTTGGTGGTTGGGAGGTTTGAAGGAATTGGAAAGGGAAGTATTAGTTAGACTGAAGAATCTTTAGTCAGATGCCCTTATATGGCTTAGCTTGTTTATAAGCTTTGAATTATCTGGAGGAAGTTCTAGGATTGCCTTTGCCTTTCCTCTATTATTATGTATTATATATGTGGAAGCTGTTACCATGCTGGGGACCTCTGGTTCTCACCCATGCGAATTTTGTGGTTTTCAGATGCAGGGCGTGATGTTTCCTGCTGAGGCATGCTGGAGACTTCTAGATTTGCGAAGAACCTTTGTTCTCGGGACTATGTTTTGGTTTATAAGTTTTGCTTAGATACTTTTATCTCCATTAAATAATACAAACTGTGATGACTCCTCTTATGGGAGATTTTGGAGAACAGGTTTTATGTATTTGTGTCCCTTTGGGTTTCCTTTGGGGTTTTCCTTATTTTATCATATGTATATATTGCTATGCTCGGACCGGTTATCTTCGCAGCCGGATCTTGAGTCTTGATATTCCTGTTTTTGACACTCTTTTGTATATATATAATCTCGCGTTGTTTATCCTTGTTCGTTACGTTATCAATCGGAGTGTTGCGCTTTTAAGTTGCGATGGTTTTTGTTTACCCCTTTTTCTACAAAGGCTCCTAGTTATAATCAATCATTCTTACTACTATACGTACTAAATTTTTATTTTAGAGGTCGTAATACCTTGTCATCTCGGAATTATGACTTAAGCATAAGACTCTGTATGGTAGGGTGTTACATTTCTCCTTGACTTAGGACAGAGTAGGGAGGCAAGGGGATAATGACGACGTTATTGGAAGAATGATTATTCACTGTGGGAGGGGATTGAATGGGTTTTAGGATCTTATTTGGTTGGTTTATCCATAGATATCAGCAGAGCTCAAAACCGAGCTCTGATACTATAATAAAACTTAAAAGAGTATGCAAAGATAAAGAAAGTTGTGTTATGTATTTCTTAATTGAAAAAAATTTAAAAGGTAAAGCTAAATATATAGGCTGAAATTATAGCTGAATTTATATATTCTGTTGGGCTGAATTTATGAGCCGACATGAGATTTCTTCATTGTTGTCATGGGTTAAGGTGGAAGAGTAGTTTAATACTCTCCCTCTCCTTTCTCTCTTCTCTTGATCCCTCTCTTGAGTTCCTCTCCCTTTTCTATTTTCTTTCTCTTTTCTTCGTGATATATATTGCGTATGTGTGGTGTGCGTTAATTGAAAAAATTTAAAAGGTAAAACTAAATATATCGGCTGAAATTGTAACTGAATTTATATATTCTGTTGGATTGAATTTATGGGCCGACATGAGATTTCTTTATTGTTGTCATGGGTTAAGGTGGAAGAGTAGCTTAATACTCTCCCTCTCCTTTCTCTCTTCTCTTGATCCCTCTCTTGAGCTTCTTTCCTTTTTCTATTTTCTTTCTCTTTTCTTCGTGATATATATTGCGAATGTGTGGTGTGCGTTTTTTCATAAAGGAGTGGTGAGAAAAGAGTGAACGTGGCCCAATACATGTTAAACGAGTGTGGGGTACATGTGTGAGTGATTGGTAAGGGAGTATACATGTTAGATAATAACAGTATGTATAAAATAAGAAACATATGGCGAGGATTAAAGTAAAATATACACGAGTAATTTAGAAATTTTACAAAATATTCAAAATACAGAATAATTTAGAATTTAAATATAATACGATAGAAATTACTTTCAAAACACATAAAATTTTATTTATCAACATATTAGTAAGTTCAAATAATTATTTCTAATTTAAATTATAAAATAAGCATATTAATTACATTTTATAAGGTTTAGTTTAAATCCTAAATTAAATTATACAACCTTTCATTATTTTTTTTTCGCTGGAACTTTAATTTCAAATTATATAAAATAACCAATTACAATAAGAATTGTACAAAAATATTAATTGTCTTAAACTTAAAATATTTATAAAATCAATCATTCTTAATAAATTAATTTTTAAGAATAAGAAGCCATTAATTAATAAAATAAATAGCAAATTATTCATAATAGAAGTTACTTAAATTAAATTGTCATTTTTTCTTATTTTTTAATTACTAAAATTATGTGAAATATTCGATTATAATAAAATTACATTAGAACTATAATTGATTTAAATTCAACTTATCTCATAATCTATTTAATTATTTTTAATAAGATAGTTTCTAAAAATATAAAGTTTAAACTTAACAAAATAACTCATAACTTATTTATATTTAGATTTTCAAAAATACAGGATGTTACAGACAACATTGGAGGAAGAAGAAATCGAGCACCCCATCAACTAGAGTATCCAACACATATTTTCTAGAGAACTCACTCTCGTTGGACGACTCAGTTTTGGCAACATAATGCAAATCAGACTCACTCAACTCTATGTCAACACTATCTCAAGGATCGACGAAGTGAATCGGCTTCGTCGGGCCAGGGACTGCATGGGATATTGCAAAATATAATGCAACCCAAAACCACCACGTATGTCATAAACCTCAACATACCACTCCATCACATGTTGCGACATTAGCTTAGCATATACATCAAATATTATACTAACGTGCTTATCGGCTTCAACCCAAAATGTCCTGTTAATTATAATAAAACCTACACTAGGCAGTACTGATATGTGTAACGATCCAATTCCCAGTAAGTCATGATCATACCAGAAATCAAGTGTCACCAACTTGTTCACATGAAATCTTTACTATGTATTATTAAGCCTGTAATCGGATTAGCGTACTATCGAGTTTTGGATAAACTTTTATAAGAAAACTTGCAAGGACAACTAATTAAACATACACAAGCATAAGCATACAGGTACTGTCGTGTATATATATATATATATCATAAGTTAGCATACCACCCTTTAGAAATATTACTATGTACAAATCAACACTCCGGGCCCTGGTTCATACAGAAAACTCCTAAGCTGGCGCCCGAACTAGCCTAGTCAACTATGTACACCCTACTCTCTCAATGAGTCTAACCAAAAGTGAGAGAATAACACAAAAGCTAGGCTAATACAAAAAAACTATCAAAAGGCACAACCGCAGCTCCCAGGCCTCAGATATCATCGTCAGAGGAGATCACAACCACATCAGAACACTCCTCAGGGTCCTCGTCCTCGTCATCGGAAATCTCTATAATCTCAGGAGGGGCGCTGGCACTCGTGCTACTGGTCTGACCAGCACTCGCCGGTCCACTAATAGAGGCAGTAAACGGCTCCTCAGAAGATGGCTCGGATGAAGATACTGAGATCTTCTCCACTAGGATGTCCTCCTCCGGTACATGCTCTGGAAAATGCTCCTCCATGGGCTCAGGCTCAGGGTCCGTCTGATCCGCAGGCTAATCGGGATGCTGTTGAGGCACCGGCCCATCATGAAACGGGTGAAATGGAGCATCCGGGTGGAGCCACTGCAGTGGGAACTCATAGGGCATGTCGGGGTTAAACTGTGGAGTGTCAATCGGATGATGGAAAGGATGATCACGCAGAATGTACATACGAGTCCTAATCTCCACAGCTACTACATAAAACCTATGCTGTACAATATCCTCGTATATATAGGGAAGGTCCATCTCGTAAAATATAACTCCGGTCTCCATCTGAAGGGGAGGAAGAAAAGGGGTAAGAACTGGGGGGTTCTTAGTAGGGTCGAGGGTAGTTAGTTTAGTCAGGGTTACCACAATTCAAGTAATTCACAATGAACTATACAAGAATTACAGAGAAGCATCTAATTACCACAATTCAGAGTAACAGTGAGGAATGCATAAACACAGGAAGACAATCACAGATAATTTCACCATATCAAATAAAATGCAAATGCACAACAAGGATGATGCATGTCTGGTCCTATCGCAGGTAATGAGCTCCTTTGTCGGTTTCGACCCGCGCCCGACGCAATCCGACTTGCAAGTCAGATAAGGCATTCCAGCGGCATAACCTCTGCAAGTTTCTACTTCTTGCAGGCGCTGATTCTCCAGCTGAAGTATGCCGAACATGACCTCTATAAGTACTTGCAGGCGCTGATTCTCCAGCTGAAGCATGTGCCACTTTCTCCTGGAAGCTATTCCATATACACGGGATTTCCGTACAATTACTCACACATCAAGCCCACGGCTTAACTTTTTCACAACGACACTATAACTATTTACTCTCCTTCACCCTCTTGTGACCTTTTAATTATTTCATAGTCACACATGCCGGTTTGTCTTCTCTCTTTCTTTTAAAACCAAAACTAATCCCCCTTTTTATTTTCAAATCAAACTTAAACATAGTACTTTTTAAAAATAAATCAAAAATCAAATAATACCATTTTTCGAATCCAATCTTTTTCTTCTAAATAAATTTCAAATCAATTCTTAAGATTTATAGCAAAATTTCGGCGGCACCTCCCCTAAAATCCGGACTCTGCCACCCTTCTCGGGTTCCATCCAAACCATTTTCCACACTCTTTTCAAATCATTTTCAATAAATCAAACCGGCAACTTTTAACATTTTCAAATTATCCTACCGTAATCCAGAAATCACAATCATCAGAATAACTCAGTTCCTGGCTGCACTTAAACCCTCCAAACCTTAAACTTATCACAAATATCAATATAAATTCAACCGACAAGTAATCACGACATCAATTCACTTATCAAATATTAATTTAACCAATGAAAATTTACCAAAATCCTACCTTCGTACGTAATCGAAATACTCGAAACTCTAGAGAAACTTTCTGACCGTGCTGCTGAAGGAAAAAACGTCAGGAGTCATCCGTACCTCCTAGAACTCCAGTTGGCCAAGCTCAAGGGTAGGAGAGCTACGTCACCGTCGATTTCCACCGGATAAAGGTAACGCCAACACGTAGAGGAGGAAGATACGAACACTTTTACCGGATTAGATTTTTTATTGGGGTTACGGATCGCAAGAAATCGAACTCAAAAGAGGTAAGGTTCCATGGTTTCTGATTCCTCTCACTCACGGTTTACTCTCTCTTTTTCTTTCAAAGTTGGTTCGGTGATGTATGAAGGAAAAGAAAGTATGATTAGTGATGAGGGTGATTAAAAAGGATTTGTGGTAGTAAGGTTTATTAGGTGTCATTGGTTATTAAATGAATGTAACATGTGTCATGGTCGCATAGATATATGTATACATATAAGCCACGACCCTTTATTTCTCTTTTTCTTTCTAAAGAGTTCGGCTATAATGAATAAAAGTGATAAAAAAAATGATGCTAATGAATGATAGTTTGTAGTGTGAAGGTATTATTAGGTGTCATGAGTATATATAAGTATAATAGCATGCAAGCCACGTTCTTTTCTTTCTTAGTCCCTTAGGTAGCGTTTGGTGGAGAGACAGAGACAGAAAAACTGAGACTGAGAGACAGAGACTAAGAGATAGGGATTGAAACAAATCTCAGTATTCTGTTTGGTGAAAAATGAGAGACAGGAATTGAAACAAGAATGAAACTCTAATTTAATTTGTACAAATGGTAAAATTAGAATTAATTAATTGAAATGAAAGTATTTTAGGTATAAAATGTTATTAAAGTTTCAGTCTTTATCTCTAAAAATTTCAGTCCCCTGCGTCCCTACTTTTTGGAGGTACTGAAATACTGAAATTTTAGAGACAGAGACAGAAATTTTAGTATCAGTCTCTGAACTAACAAACACAATACTGAATCTCAGTCTCTCAATCTCTGTCTCAGTACCTGAAAACAAACGCTACCTTAATGACATTAGTTATATATATATATATATATATATATATATATATATACTTGTAAATGAGTCACATTTGGCTTTTCTTTATTCTTCTTTTTTTTTTTAATGGCTTCGGCCAAAAGAAAGAAGTAACTAATAATAATAATAATAATGATAATAATAATAATAATAACTATAAAAGATTAACTTAATTTTTGCCTATTAAAATAATTTTTAATAAATAGTTCAAACTAATAAAATAAGTTATATTTAAATTAAACTTCAATAATCATAATTTTTTATTTAATTATCTTTGTTATAAAAAATCTATTTTTTAAAAACAAAATCTCAATATAATATGATAACTTATAAATAACTAATTACTTAATTTAAAAAAAAAATCTGAGATGGTATAATATGAATCTATATACTACTCGGTCAATTTCTTTCGAACCAATTGACTCTATGTTGCTTAAAATGACAATCTTAATTTTTAAGTGTATTTAGAGAATCAACACGATAAATATATATCATTACAAGTAAATTACACTCAAATATTACTCCTTTATCACTGTTTCTGATGATTTCATTGTGATAAACCACCATTTTTATAGTGAACAAAGAGAAAAAGAATAGATAGAATTGAGATAAATGTAGTATAATAAATGGTTGAGTCAAAAAATTATTTATATAGAAATTTTTTTATGTAGTTATCTAAAGTGTAGAGACTCCTGTATATTTAAAAACGTATTTTGGGTACAATGCCTATAAAATTGTGTATGACTGTATCTCGGTTAGAGAACACTTGATTTATGCACAACTACCGATTTATGCACAACTAGGTAGTTGTGTCCTATCTTGAGTGCACCTGATTTTTTTTTTTTTTTCTTTTTAAGTGTATCCCGGATACAAAGTACCTAAGTTATATTATTAATGATTTTTTTGCTGTTGTATTCGAGATGTATATTGCATGTATAAATGTGTAATTCTTTAACATATTACACGTTTTTTTAAATATTATATTTAAATAATTTAAATAAAATATTTGGATATAATTCATCGTATTGTACGGGACTCATTTATTTTATTATTTTTATTTCTCTTTAGTGATAAGTAAAAAAAAAAATTAGATAAAAATTTATTAGTTTTCAAAAAAAAAAGTATTAAGTAAAGTTTTTAAAAGATTATGAGATGGATTTATGGGTTTTTGAAAAAAAAAGTATCAAGTAAATTTTTTAACTATTATAATGACAGAGTTATATAGGTTTTGAAACATTTTACATGTTTTATCTCTTTCTCTTTTTTCATCCATTCTGTTAGATATCTATAAGTTCATTCTTTCTTTCTCATTTTTTTAAAGAAAACAAATTTTAAAAGTTTTTCTAAATCTAACACTAGACTAAGTCTCGTGTAATATTCAGATATGGTAAAAATTGAAATTAAAAATATTAACAAAATGATAAAATATCAAATTCATTTTTTTAATATTAGAAAAGAGTATGTGTTTATAAACGTTTTATCTCCGTATTAAAAAAAAAAAAAAAAAACTCAACCTACCTATAATCTATCATAGGTAACAACACTATGTTTGTCCATTTCTAAAAAAAAAAAAAAATAATAAAAAATTAGCCATATAAATCAGTAGAAAGTATCAAATAAGTCTTTTAAGAGTGTAACAATGGACTTATAGGTCCCGAATAATTGTAACATTGAGCAAATTTCAATGATAGACTTCCACTCCTTCCTCATAGACAAGTTCATCAGAAATCTTTGATTCCGGTTGTTTTTTTAGACAAGTATTTATCTAAAGTTATTTTAGTACTAAGATAAAACATGTGCACAGAATATATGGTAAAAATTGAAATTAAAAGTTGCCACAATTAAAATATAATTATCATGTAAAAAAGTATCAAGTCCCTGAAAAATTACAATAATAGACTTATAGGTCCTTGAAGAATTGCAATTACTTATAAGTGCTCTAACATTTGTTTATGAGCCATAAATTCATTATCTTATGTGTGGTACAACAATAACAGAGTTGAATTTTACTCATGCACGAGAGGTTTATTGATGGTAATGGATTCTTGTTCATGAAACTTATGGTGTTTATAGAACTCCAGCAGAACTCTGAGATGGTTATAAATTCCACTGTTTTAGAATAGAGCATTATATGCAGCATTGTAGTGGTTATAAATTCCACTGTTTTCGAATACTGTTGTAATTGATGATAGTGCATAAGTAAAAAGAAATCTAGACTAGTTTCTTGTCCATGTAATGTTTCCTTTCAAATTGTATTATATATTGTTCTATGCTTGAAAATTAGTTTCTTATGCAAAGCAAGTTTAATAGAAGTGATTCTTGCAATTTAAATTCCATTTAACACAGTGCAACGAACCGAAATGTATAATAGCACAAGAAGCAATTTAAGAAAAATTCTAATTCCTTGGGGATGTTATTTGAGTTATATTCTGTAACCAAGAGGAAAATAAATTAGATTAGTTAATTACATCATGTTATTTGAGTAAACTCGAGATAATAGTCTACCCAAAAAATGATGTAATGAAGATTTACTCTCTTTCTTGGTATGAAGAAATCAATGAATAAGAGCAACATAAACAAATAAAGTTCTTATTGTATTAATCAATTACAGGAATAAAAGGACATTACAAAACTATGGGTCTATGCAATACATCAGTAAATTATTCTTGGTATCTTGCTGAATTATTAACCAAGAACAGCACTACCCTGAAACCAACATAATCAAATCACATTCCACTTGTAGTTTTGGATACTAAATAGACCAATGACGGAAACAATCTGAGTGTATCTCTGTAAACGTTGCAATGCAGTTACATTTTGCTCACTGTTCACCATCCCAGAGTTCTTCGATGGTCTTATACTGGCCATAGGTCTCATTAAAAAAAGCAGTACCCTTGATTAACCTCTCCTGGACAAATAAATTTCCTTGAGTCATTGGGGAAAAGAAAAAGAAGCTTTCTGCTCAGTATACCAAATAAAATAGAGGAAATAATAGGTAAAATAAACAACAAAACATGATATTTCACTCAAGAAATTATATACAATGCAATCAACAACAACTTGCCTGCTTGATCTCGGGGAACTTGGCCATGAGTTCTTCAGGAATAGACCAGTCAAAGACATCAAGATTTGCCTTGATTCTCTCTTCATTGGTGCTCTTTGGCAACACGCTATGCCCCATTTGTAGTCCCCATCGAAGGGCCACTTGTGCAGGTGACTTCCCCAATTTTTCCGCAACCATATTGACAACAGGATTCTTAAGGATGTCACTCTTGAGATTTCCAGGTGACCCCAATGGTGAGTATCCCTACAAGAGAAAGTCAATCATGTAGAAGGGCCTTTAGGGTTTAGGGCTATCATAAGTTTGGTTTTTGAGAGAAACAATCATTCTATCAACTTCCAAAACTATTTTCAACTGGCTCTACACAATTTCTAACATCGTGATGATTTTTGTGTGAAATAGGCTATTCTAAGTTGATTTATATATACAGCAATTGCTATACTTACAGATAAGTGAATTCCCTTAGATTCGCAGAATGCATGCAACTTTGGCTGCTGCAATGCTGGGTGCAACTCAACTTGGTTGACAGCAGGAGGCACTCGTGCAACCGCAATTAAATCTTGAAGCTTCTTTGAAGAGAAATTGCTAACTCCTATGGCTCTAGCCTTTCTGGAGTCGTATAGCGCCTCCATGGCTCTCCATGTGCTGGGTATGTCAGCTTGGTCTAGATTTTCAGGCTTGAATCCAACCGATCCCTTTTTAAAGCGGACTGGCCAGTGGATCTGCAGAGCACATCAGTTCAATTGGTTTAAGGAAGGAATCAATGGATCTAATCGACCTTTTCGTTATTGAACTCAGCATTACCATTATCCAGTACATTTTGTTGTGAAACCATTATTATGTATTCAGTTTCTAATCTTCATCCAAATTGCCAACATGAATTCAGACTATGATAAACATAAGGCATACCAGATAGAGATCAAGGTAGTCAAGCTGCAAATCCTGCAAAGTTTTATCGAATGCTTTCGGCACATCTTCTGGGGCATGATCTGAACACCTGCAGTTAGTAGTCAAGAAATTTCTTCAGCCATCAAAGGCACACGTGTGCACCAACATAGAGCACATAATGTCAAAGAAGATAACAAACCAGAGTTTGGAGGTGATCCACAAATCTTCGCGCTTTACAACACCATCGTCAAACAACTTCTTGAGAGCTGAACCAATCTACAAACGCCAATATAAAACAGTTGTTTATGCCTAGTACTAGTCATCAACCTCCTAACTTGATAAATATTCCGTGTATTCATTCTTTCTCCTAGCCTGAGCTGACACCTCTCTATCTTTGGATACAATGTGGGATCCATCTAATCTAAATCTCACATCCATCCAAGGGTAGAGTGATATGTATCAGCTTGGCGAGCAACGCAGCATTGGGGACAAATAATAACTTCCCATCCTTTTTTCCTCTTAAAATCGAAATCAATGTACAAGATACTCCAAGACACTCCCAAAATGAGTAAATGATCAAATTCGTCCCTAAAAGATCATTCGTTTTTCAAATTAGTCCCTGAAAAAATTTTTTAATCAAATTCGTCCTTTAAAGATTTTAGGTTAATCATGTTAGTCCTTCTGTCACTTCTTTTGTTGATAGTGTCAAAATTCGCTAATGTGGCATGTTAAGTGACATCACAACACATACCTAGGAGTCTTAATTGACTATTAACATAATAAATTTATGAAATTAGACCAAATCCAAACATAATTGAGGGGAGAACTTGAAGCATTGAAATCTATCAATTGGAGATTGATTTGATCTAATTTTATAAACTGATATTGTTAATAGTCAATTAGGACTATTAGGTGTGTGTTGCGATATCACTTAACGTACCACATCAGCAAACTTTGACGCCGTTAGCAATGAAAGTGACGGAATGACTAACATGACTAATTTAAAATCTTTAAAGGACGAATTTGATTAAAAAAACTTTCGAGGACTAATTTGGACAATGAATGATCTTTCAGTAACTAATTTGATCATTTACTCCTCCCAAAATCAATAGCTATATCATAAAACAACACACTTCTTCAATCGTAATACTGCAGCAAAGGCATCTATGACCAAACATAAATAAGAAAAAAAATTAAATAATTAAAAAGAAGTATACTGTATTATCATGAATTTGTTATTACCTCTGCTTGATTGCCATAGGCTTGAGCACAATCAATATGTCTGTATCCAACCTAAACACAGCATCAAAAACACCAAAACCCTAAATTGAAGCATTTGAAATTACATAACAGCAAAATCTACACTAAACAATTTCTATAGAGTAGTTGTACCTGAATAGCAGTGGTGACAGCTTTGCCTACAACACCAGGTTCAGCTTGCCAAGTACCCAATCCAACAGAAGGAATCTTGGCCCCAGTGTTCAACTCAAAGAATCTAATTGCCTTTGCCATTGTTTCCCACCCCCTAATTCGATAAGAAAAACAATGTCAGTTACAAGATAATGGAGTACGAGTTATGGATGGACTTTTATTCCTTGTATTAGATGAAATGTTGAAGCTGGAAGAAACTTATTTATAGAGAAAGAAAGGGATATGAATGAAGTATGAACAAGAATAGAATTGGAAATGATTTTGTAGTTTGTTACTTCGTTTTTGTACACTTGTTCCTTTGTGTTTGGGAGCGTGTGGAAGTTGCTCTCTCTCAAAGATGATAATACGACCACATACGTCATCATCAACTCATGAGTTAAGATGAAAAGTGCAGTGCTAGTAGTAAATGACTAAATGGACCCTAAACTACTGTTTTTATTCAGGAAAGTTTACCAGGTTTTTTTATTTAAATAAAAATATTATATTTTCAAATTTATTTAATAATATAAAAAATTATATTTTTATGTATTATCTCTCAATTATATTTTTCATATATAGGTATAAATATAGATAGGTTTCGAGAAAAAAATTGCATTAAATATTATGTAAACATCTATTTTTAAGAACACTTTTATGTAGGAGTATATTTTTTAAATTTAATAATAGAGATACATCAGTTATAATTATATAAATCAATATCTTTTGTGATTTTTTTATTTATATTAAAAAATAAAAACTAAAAAAATGGGGACTAAATCTTTAAATAGTTCTTGAGATTTATGTTATGCACGGATTTAATTTTGAAGTTTTAATTATACTATTGTAATTCTTAAGATTGAATTTTGGATATTATAGTGGTCATATAACTTTTTTCCAACAATGACTCGGGAACAAAGTAATGAGCTGAGACTCTTTTACCAAACTAGACAATGACGAAACCATGTTTCGTTTTTGGGGTCCAATCAGAACAGAAATAATATCATTATCAGGTGTTTATTATGGTGCCTAAAAAGTATTGTCTAACTATTAAAATAGGTAAAATAATTAATTTTAAATTTAAAAGTATAAAAGTTAAAAACCTTTAAATATTTTAAAGTTATTATAAAAAATAATTTAGGCAAAAATTAGACACCAAATAAAAACACCATAAAATTAGCCTATCATTATAGCGTGTGCATTTGTACACATTTTGATTGGACGTTTCTGTTTTAATTTTGTACAAAAAACAAATAACATCGTTTCACAATTGGGATTTTTCATTTAAATAAATAAATAAATTATAATAATTACCGAAATAAATATTTCTCTCTTATCTCATTTATATCGAGATAATTTTACATATATCTTGTTTATAGTGTAAATGAGATAAGACAAGTCGATGCGAAACGTGTATATCTCGTTTATAGTCACTGTAAATAAGATGTACACTGTAAACGAGATATATGTATTTTTTAAAAAAATTAAAAATAATAAAATTATTAATATTATCAATAATTCAAATTTTTAACATATAATTAATACATAAAAGGTTGGTAAAAGAGATTAAAATGGATATATTTAATCAATTAGTACTCAAAAAGGTTGATGTGATAATGGGAAGATAATTGAAACGTTATCTCTCGCGTTATCCCCCACTATCTACGTGAGAGATAACCGTTTCAATTTTCTTCTCCATTATTCCATCAATATCTCTCCTGAGGCAAACGGTCATTTTTATTATTCAAATTTAAATCAATCCAATTATATCATAATTTAATTTAAAACTTTTTAAAATAGATATGTTTGATCAATTAATATTAAAAAAGAATACATAAAAAATTTTATCAAATGATTAACCGTGATATAAATATATTTTACAAAAATTAAAAAAATTGATATTGTTGCGGTCCAACCCAGCTGGCCTCATGGCCAACCCGACCCGACCCGGGAACACGGGCTGTGAAGCACCGCGCGTCTAGCCCCTCCACCCAGATTCCTCCTAAGAGCCAGCTGTCAACAGCTAGCAGATTAGGAAACTTCCAGGAAGGTGGGTCTGCCTTCGTGGCATCCACCCCACTGATAGGGTATAAAAGGGGAGGGACTTACCCCTCCCCCCAAGGTACGTCACTACAACCCTATTCCCACATCACCTGCACACTTTTCTTACTTGAGCGTCGGAGTGTCTTTGCAGGTGACACCCCCACTCCACTCAAAGTACTCGGAAAGTCGGCCGCTCCTACTTTCACGCCCACGAACCAGAACCAGGTGGAAATCCGCTCCCATATCTAAGAAACCTTTCCGGACCGTCCGATACCCAAGCTACCGAACATTGGCACCGTCTGTGGGGAATCGACCAGATGAACTTCCTAATGGGTTCTGGAGAACCAGGCGATGGAGCCGAACCCAGAGGGGCAGCCTCCGTGGCTTCCTCCTGCGAGCGCACGAGGTCCCCTCTACGACAACCCGAGCCATCCTCACGCTCCCAAGAGAGACGCCCCTTTGGGGGAATAGGCAGCGATAGCGCTAGGATAATACAGGAACTACGACATAGGGTGCAGAACTTGGAACGTCAGCTGGCAGATCAGGGACGTTGTCAACAAACTCCCGAACCAAACTATTCGCGATCTCCCGAGAGACGGGGGAGAACTCCTCAGAAAAGTCGCTCCCGGTGCACACCGAGCCCACGGTCTGAATCGGATAGTCCCCAAGAGGAGAATCGGGAGGCGCCAAGAAGACGCCGAGACCCCCCTGATATACAACCGACGTACGGATAGACGGGCCACCGAGCAGAATCAGAAGGACGAAGGAGAAAGGCCGAAGAGAATGCGACGTCCCCTGATCATGGGGGCAACCCCTTTCCATCATTCAACCATCGAGGTCCGGCGGCCAAAGCACTTTGACAAGCCAACAGACATGAGGTATGATGGGATTCAAGACCCATAGAAGCATCTAACGGCCTTTGAGGCCAGGATGAACCTGGAAGGGGTAGGCGATAAGGTGAGGTGCCGCGCCTTCCCGGTCACTTTGGCGGGGCCGCAATTCGGTGGTTTAACTCCCTCCTGCAAGGTTCTGTAGTGAAATTTTCAGATATCAGCCGTGCTTTCTTGGCCCAGTTTACTACCCGAATCGCAAAGGCAAAACACCAAATCAACCTACTCGGGGTGACCCAAAGATCCGGCGAGCCGACTAGGAAATACTTGGACAGGTTCAACGATGAGTGTTTGGAGATCGACGGTCTAACTGACTCGGTGGCCAGCTTATGCTTGATGAACGGGTTGCTAAACGAGGATTTCAGGAAGCATCTTACCACCAAGCCCGTGTGGACGATTGGTGTGCGAAATTGTGATCACTACTTTTCACAACTCAAATAATCCCTAGTAATGGCCCCAAGAACTTGGTGCTCAATACCATGGCATAAACACAACTTTGCACAACTAACCAGCAAGTGCACTGGGTCGTCCAAGTAATAAACCTTACGCGAGTAAGGGTCGATCCCACGGAGATTGTTGGTATGAAGCAAGCTATGGTCACCTTGTAAATCTTAGTCAGGCAGACTCAAATGGGTATAGTGATATACGAATAAAGCATAAAGATAAAGATAGAGGTACTTATGTAATTCATTGGTAGGAACTTCAGATAAGCGTATGAAGATGCCTTCCCTTCCGTCTCTCTGCTTTCCTACTGTCTTCATCCAATCCTTCTTACTCCTTTCCATGGCAAGCTTATGCAAGGGTTTCACCGTTGTCAGTGGCTACCTCCCATCCTCTCAGTGAAAATGTTCCTATGCTCTGTCACAGCATATGGCTAATCAGCTGTCGGTTCTCGGTCAGGCCGGAATAGAATCCAGTGATTCTTTTGCATCTGTCACTAACGCCCCGCCTGCTAGGAGTTTGAAGCACGTCACAGTCATTCAATCATTGAATCCTACTCAGAATACCACAGACAAGGTTTAGACCTTCCGGATTCTCTTGAATGCCGCCATCAGTTCTCGCCTATACCACGAAGATTCCGATTAAAGAATCCAAGAGATAAACACTAGAGCCTTGGTTGCTTGTAGAACAGAGTGGTTGTCAGTCACTTTGTTCATAAGTGAGAATGATGATGAGTGTCACGGATCATCACATTCATCAAGTTGAAGAACAAGTGATATCTTGGACAAAGAACAAGCGGAATTGAATAGAAGAACAATAGTAATTGCATTAATACTCGAGGTACAGCAGAGCTCCACACCTTAATCTATGGTGTGTAGAAACTCCACCGTTGAAAATACATAAGAACAAGGTCTAGGCATGGCCGAATGGCCAGCCTCCCAAAGTGAGTTCAATCATAAAAACATGATCAAAAGCTCTCCCCCTTAATACAAATAGCAAAGGGTCCTATATATAGAGAACTCGTAGCCTAGGGTGTACAGAGATGAGTAAATGACATAAAAATCCACTTCCGGGCCCACTTGGTGTGTGCTTGGGCTGAGCAATGAAGCAATTTCGTGTAAAGACTCTTCTTGGAGTTAAACGCCAGCTTTTATGCCAGTTTGGGCGTTTAACTCCCATTTTGGTGCCAGTTCCGGCGTTTAACGCTGGGATTTCTGAGGGTGACTTTGAACGCCGGTTTGGGCCATCAAATCTTGGGAAAAGTATGGACTATCATATATTGCTGGAAAGCCCAGGATGTCTACTTTCCAACGCCGTTGAGAGCGCGCCAATTGGGCTTCTGTAGCTCCAGAAAATCCACTTCGAGTGCAGGGAGGTCAGAATCCAACAGCATCTGCAGTCCTTTTCAGTCTCTGAATCAGATTTTTGCTCAGGTCCCTCAATTTCAGCCAGAAAATACCTGAAATCACAGAAAAACACACAAACTCATAGTAAAGTCCAGAAAAGTGAATTTTAACTAAAAACTAATAAAAATATACTAAGAACTCAACTAAAACTACTAAAAACATACTAAAAACAATGCCAAAAAGGGTACAAATTATCCGCTCATCACAACACCAAACTTAAATTGTTGCTTGTCCCCAAGCAACTAAAAATCAAATAAGATAAAAAGAAGAGAATATGCAATGAATTCCAAAAACATCTATGAAGATCAGTATTAATTAGATGAGCGGGGCTTTTAGCTTTTTGCCTCTGAACAGTTTTGGCATCTCACTCTATCCTTTGCAACTCAGAATGATTGGCTTCTTTAGGAACTCAGAATCCAGATAGTGTTATTGATTCTCCTAGTTAAGTATGATGATTCTTGAACACAGCTACTTATTGATTCTTGGCTGTGGCCCAAAGCACTCTGTCTTCCAGTATTACCACCGGATACATACATGCCACAGACACATAATTGGGTGAACCTTTTCAGATTGTGACTCAGCTTTGCTAGAGTCCCCAATTAGAGGTGTCCAGGGTTCTTAAGCACACTCTTTTTGCCTTGGATCACAACTTTATTCTTTCTTTTTCTCTTTCTTTTTTCGTTTTTTTTTTCGATTTTTTTTTCGCCTCTTTTTTTTTGTATTCACTGTTTTTTCTTGCTTCAAGAATCATTTTTAATGATTTTTCAGATCCTCAGTAACATGTCTCCTTTTTCATCATTCTTTCAAGAGCCAATATTCATGAACCACAAATTCAAAAGACATATGCACTGTTCAAGCATACATTCAGAGAACAAAAGTGTTGCCACCACATCAAAATAATTAAACTGTTATAAAATTCAAAATTCATGCAATTCTTATCTTTTTCAATTAAGAACATTGTTTATTTAAGAAAGGTGATGGATTCATAGGACATTCATAACTTTAAGGCATAGACACTAGGACACTAATGATCACAAGACACAAACATGGACAAACATAAGCATTAATTTTCGAAAAAAAGGAAATAAAGAACAAGGAAATTAAAGAACGGGTCCACCTTAGTGATGGCGGCTCTTTCTTCCTCTTGAAGATCCTATGGAGTGCTTGAGCTCCTCAATGTCTCTTCCTTGTCTTTGTTGCTCCTCTCTCATGATCCTTTGATCTTCTCTAATTTCATAGAGGATGATGGAGTGTTCTTGATGCTCCACCCTTAGTTGTTCCATGTTGGAACTCAATTCTTCTAGGGAGGTGTTTAGTTGCTCCCAATAGTCTTGTGGAGGAAAGTGCATCCCTTGAGGCATCTCAGGGATCTCATGATGAGTGGGGTCTCTTGTGTGCTCCATCCTTTTCTTAGTGATGGGCTTATCCTCATCAATAGGGGTGTCTCCCTCTATGTCAACTCCAACTGAATAACAGAGGTGACAAATGAGATGAGGAAAGGCTAACCTAGCTAAGGTAGAGGACTTGTCCGCCACCTTATAGAGTTCTTGAGCTATAACCTCATGAACTTCTATTCCTTCTCCAATCATGATGCTATGAATCATGATAGCCCGGTCTGTGGTAACTTCGGACCGGTTGCTAGTGGGAATGATTGAGCGTTGGATAAACTCCAACCATCCTCTAGCCACGGGTTTGAGGTCATGCCTTCTCAATTGAACCGGCTTCCCTCTTGAATCTCTCTTCCATTGGGCGCCCTCTTCACATATGACTGTGAGGACTTGGTCCAACCTTTGATCAAAGTTGACCCTTCTAGTGTAAGGATGTTCATCTCCTTGCATCATGGGCAAATTGAATGCCAACCTTACACTTTCCGGACTAAAATCCAAGTATTTCCCCCGAACCATAGTAAGATAATTCTTTGGATCCGGGTTCACACTTTGATCATGGTTCTTGGTGATCCATGCATTGGCATAGAACTCTTGAACCATTAAGATTCCGACTTGTTGAATGGGGTTGGTAAGAATTTCCCAACCTCTTCTTCGGATCTCATGTCGGATCTCCGGATATTCACCCTTTTTGAGTGAAAAAGGGACCTCGGGGATCACCTTCTTCAAGGCCACAACTTCATAGAAGTGGTCTTGATGCACCCTTGAGATGAATCTCTCCATCTCCCATGACTCGGAGGTAGAAGCTTTTGCCTTCCCTTTCCTCTTTCTAGAGGTTTCTCCGGCCTTGGATGCCATAAATGGTTATGGAAAAATGAAAAAGCAACGCTTTTACCACACCAAACTTAAAAGGTTTGCTTGTCCTCGAGCAAAATAAGAAAGAAGAGAGTAGAAGAAGAAGAAATGAGGAAGAAGGCAATGGCTTTTGTGTTCGGCCAAAGAGGGGGAGAAGTGTTGTTTAGGTTGTGTGAAAATGAAGGGGTGAAGAAGGGTATATATAGGAGAGGGGGAAGGGTAAAGTTCGGTCAAGTGAGGGTGGGTTTGGGTGGGAAAGTGGTTTGAATTTGAATGGTGAGGTAGGTGGGGTTTTATGAAGGATGGATGTGAGTGGTGAAGAGAAAGAAGGGATTTGATAGGTGAAGGGTTTTTGGGGAAGAGGTATTGAGGTGATTGGTGAATGAGTGAAGAAGAGAGAGAGTGGTGGGGTTGGTGGGGATCCTGTGGGGTCCACAGATCCTGTGGTGTCAAGGAAAAGTCATCCCTGCACCAATTGGCAAGCAAAATCACGTTTTGAGCCATTTCTAGCGTTAAACGCCGGGCTGGTGCTCATTTCTGGCGTTTAACGCCAGGTTCTTGCCCTTTTCTGGCGTTTAACGCCAGTCTGGTGCCCCTTTCTGGCGTTAAACGCCTAGAATGGTGCCAGACTGGGCGTTAAACGCCCAACTGCTACTCTTACTGGCGTTTAAACGCCAAAAAGTTCTTCCTCCAGGGTGTGCTGTTTTTCTTCCTGTTTTTCATTCTGTTTTTGCTTTTTCAATTGATTTTGTGTCTTCTTATGATCATCAACCTACAAAAAAACATAAAATAACAAAAGAAATAGATAAAATATAACATTGGGTTGCCTCCCAACAAGCGCTTCTTTAATGTCAGTAGCTTGACAGATGGCTCTCATGGAGCCTCACATTTTCTCAGAGCAATGTTGGAACCCCCCAACACCAAACTTAGAGTTTGAATGTGGGGGTTCAACACCAAACTTAGAGTTTGGTTGTGGCCTCCCAACACCAAACTTAGAGTTTGACTGTGGGGGCTCTGTTTGACTCTGATTTGAGAGAAGCTCTTCATGCTTCCTCTCCATGGTGACAGAGGGATATCCTTGAGCCTTAAACACAAAGGATTCTTCATTCACTTGAATGATCAGTTCGCCTCTATCAACATCAATCACAGCCTTTGCTGTGGCTAGGAAGGGTCTGCCAAGGATGATGGTTTCATCCATGCACTTCCCAGTCTCTAGGACTATGAAATCAGCAGGGATGTAATGGTCTTCAATCTTCACCAAAACATCCTCTACAAGTCCATGAGCTTATTTTCTTGAGTTGTCTGCCATCTCTAGTGAGATTCTTGCAGCTTGCACCTCAAAGATCCCTAGCTTCTCCATTACAGAGAGAGGCATGAGGTTTACACTTGACCCTAAGTCACACAGAGCCTTCTTGAAGGTCATGGTGCCTATGGTACAAGGTATTGAAAACTTCCCAGGATCTTGTCTCTTTTGAGGTAATTTCTGCCTAGACAAGTCATCCAGTTCTTTGGTGAGCAAAGGAGGTTCATTCTCCCAAGTCTCATTTCCAAATAACTTGTCATTTAGCTTCATGATTGCTCCAAGGTATTTAGCAACTTGCTCTTCAGTGACATACTCATCCTCTTCAGAGGAAGAATACTCATCAGAGCTCATGAAAGGCAGAAGTAAGTCCAATGGAATCTCTATGGTCTCATTTTGAGCCTCAGATTCCCATGGTTCCTCATTTGGGAACTCAGTGGAGGTTAGTGCACGCCCACTGAGGTCTTCCTCAGTGGCGTTCACTTCCTCTCCTTCCTCTCCAAATTCGCCAAGTTGATGGCCTTGCACTCTCCTTTTGGATTTTCTTCTGTGTTGCTTGGAAGAGTACTTGGAGGGAGTTCAGTAACTTTCTTGCTCAGCTGTCCCACTTGTGCCTCCAAGTTTCTAATGGAGGACCTTGTTTCAGTCATGAAACTTTGAGTGGTTTTGATTAGATCAGAGACCATGGTTGCTAAGTCAGAGGGGTTCTGCTTAGAATTCTCTGTCTGTTGCTGAGAAGATGATGGAAAAGGCTTGCCATTGCTAACCCTGTTTCTTCCACCATTATTGTTGTTGAAACCTTGTTGAGGTCTCTCTTGATTCTTCCATGAGAAATTTGGGTGATTTCTCCATGAAGAATTATAGGTGTTTCTATAGGGTTCTCCTAGGTAATTCACCTCTTCCATTGAAGGGTTCTCAGGATCATATGCTTCTTCTTCAGATGAAGCATCCTTAGTACTGCTTGGTGCATTTTGCATTCCAGACAGACTTTGAGAAATCAAATTGACTTGTTGAGTCAATATCTTGTTCTGAGCCAGTATGGCATTCAGAGTGTCAATCTCAAGAACTCCTTTCTTCTGACTTGTCCCATTGTTCACAGGATTCCTTTCAGAAGTGTACATGAATTGGTTATTTGCAACCATTTCAATCAGCTCTTGAGCTTCTGTAGGCGTCTTCTTCAAATGAAGAGATCCTCCAACAGAGCTATCCAAAGACATCTTGGATAGTTCAGAGAGACCATCATAGAAAATACCTATGATGCTCCATTCAGAAAGCATGTCAGAAGGACATTTTCTGATCAATTGTTTGTATCTTTCCCAAGCTTCATAGAGGGATTCTCCATCCTTCTGTCTGAAGGTTTGGACTTCCACTCTAAGCTTACTCAATTTTTGAGGTGGAAAGAACTTTGCCAAGAAGGCATTGACTAGCTTTTCCCATGAGTCCAGGCTTTCTTTAGGTTGTGAGTCCAACCATGTCCTAGCTCTGTCTCTTACAGCAAAAGGGAATAGCATAAGTCTATAGACCTCAGGGTCAACCCCATTAGTCTTGACAGTGTCACAGATTTGCAAGAATTCAGCTAAAAACTGATGAGGATCTTCCAATGGAAGTCCATAAAACTTGCAATTCTATTGCATTAGAGAAACTAATTGAGGCTTAAGCTCAAAGTTGTTTGCTCCAATGGCAGGGATAGAGATGCTTCTCCCATAGAAGTCGGGAGTAGGTGCAGTAAAGTCACCCAGCACCTTCCTTGTATTGTTTGCATTGTTGTTGTTTTCGGCTGCCATGTCTTCTTCTTCTTTGAAGATTTCTGTTAGGTCCTCTATAGAGAATTGTGTCTTAGCTTCTCTTAGCTTTCGCTTCAAGGTCCTTTCAGGTTCAGGGTCAGTTTCAACAAGAATGCCTTTGTCTCTGCTCCTGCTCATATGAAAGAGAAGAGAACAAGAAAATGTGGAATCCTCTATGTCACAGTATAGAGATTCCTTGAGGTGTCAGAAGAACAGAAAAATAGAAGAAAGAGGTAGAAGAATTCGAACTTAATCAGATAGAGTTCGAATTGTGCATTGAGAAAGAGTGGTACTCCAGAAATAGAAGGATGTGAGAAGAGAGGAGGAGCTTTTTCGAAAATTAAGTTAAAGAATTTGAAAACATTTTGAAAAAAAAAACACTAATTAATTTTCGAAAATAAGAGTGGGAAAGAAATCAAGTGATTTTTGAAAAAGATTTTGAAATTAGAAATAAAAAAGATTTGATTGAAAACTATTTTGAAAGAGATGTGATTAAAAAGATATGATTGGTTTTAAAAAAATGTGATTGAGAAGATATGAGTTGAAAAACATTTTTAAAAGATTTGATTTTAAAAATTAATAACTTGGCTATCAAGAAAAGATATGATTCAAACATTAAACCTTTCTCAACAGAAAAGGCAACAGACTTGAAATGTTGAATCAAATCATTAATTGATAGCAAGTATCTTTGAAAAAGGAAAGAAATTGATTTTGAAAACATTTGATTGAAAAGATATGATTTGAAAAAGATTTGATTTTGAAAAGCTTTGAAAACTTGAAAAAAAATTTATTTGAAAACAAAATCCTCCCCCTTGTGCCATCCTGGCATTAAACGCCCAAAATGGTATCCATTCTGGCGTTTAACGCCCAAAATGCTACCTTTTTGGGCGTTAAACGCCCAACCAGGTACCCTGGCTGGCGTTTAAACGCCAGTCTGTCTTTCTTCACTGGGCGTTTTGAACGCCCAGCTTTTTCTGTGTAATTCCTCTGCTGCATGTTCTGAATCTTCAGTTCCCTGTACTATTGACTTGAAAATAGAACCAAGATCAAATAAACAATGCATTGCAAGACACCAAACTTAAAATTAGACACTAGACTCAAACAAGAAACATAAAATATTTTTGGTTTTTATGATTTTGAAATTTTTTTGTGCTTTTTTCGAAAATTATATGAAAATAGAAAATAAAAGTTCAGAATTCTCAGTTTGGATTCCAGGAATCATTGCAATGCTAGTCTAAGACTCCGGTCCAGGAATTAGACATGGCTTCACAGCCAGCCAAGCTTTCAAAGAAAGCTTCGGTCCAAAACATTAGACATGGCCAATGGCCAGCCAAGCCTTAGCAGATCATTGCTCCAATAGCAAGATTGATAGAGATCAACAAGCTCTTGTGATGATCAGTTGAAACCTCGGTCCAATAAGTTTAGACATGGCTTCTCAGCCAGCCAGACTTCAACAGATCATCATGAAACACTAGAATTCATTCTTAAGAACTCTGAAAAAAAAATACCTAATCTAAGCAACAAGATGAACCGTCAGTTGTCCATACACAAAACAATCCCCGGCAACGGCGCCAAAAACTTGGTGTGCGAAATTGTGATCACTACTTTTCACAACTTAAATAATCCCTAGTAATGGCCCCAAGAACTTGGTGCTCAATACCATGGCATAAACACAACTTTGCACAACTAACCAGCAAGTGCACTGGGTCGTCCAAGTAATAAACCTTACGCGAGTAAGGGTCGATCCCACGGAGATTGTTGGTATGAAGCAAGCTATGGTCACCTTGTAAATCTTAGTCAGGCAGACTCAAATGGGTATAGTGATATACGAATAAAGCATAAAGATAAAGATAGAGGTACTTATGTAATTCATTGGTAGGAACTTCAGATAAGCGTATGAAGATGCCTTCCCTTCCGTCTCTCTGCTTACCTACTGTCTTCATCCAATCCTTCTTACTCCTTTCCATGGCAAGCTTATGCAAGGGTTTCACCGTTGTCAGTGGCTACCTCCCATCCTCTCAGTGAAAATGTTCCTATGCTCTGTCACAGCATATGGCTAATCAGCTGTCGGTTCTCGGTCAGGCCGGAATAGAATCCAGTGATTCTTTTGCGTCTGTCACTAACGCCCGACCTGCTAGGAGTTTGAAGCACGTCACAGTCATTCAATCATTGAATCCTACTCAGAATACCACAGACAAGGTTTAGACCTTCCGGATTCTCTTGAATGCCGCCATCAGTTCTCGCCTATACCATGAAGATTCCGATTAAAGAATCCAAGAGATAAACACTAGAGCCTTGGTTGCTTGTAGAACAGAGTGGTTGTCAGTCACTTTGTTCATAAGTGAGAATGATGATGAGTGTCACGGATCATCACATTCATCAAGTTGAAGAACAAGTGATATCTTGGACAAAGAACAAGCGGAATTGAATAGAAGAACAATAGTAATTGCATTAATACTCGAGGTACAGCAGAGCTCCACACCTTAATCTATGGTGTGTAGAAACTCCACCGTTGAAAATACATAAGAATAAGGTCTAGGCATGGCCGAATGGCCAGCCTCCCAAAGTGAGTTCAATCATAAAAACATGATCAAAAGCTCTCCCCCTTAATACAAATAGCAAAGGGTCCTATATATAGAGAACTCGTAGCCTAGGGTGTACAGAGATGAGTAAATGACATAAAAATCCACTTCCGGGCCCACTTGGTGTGTGCTTGGGCTGAGCAATGAAGCAATTTCGTGTAGAGACTCTTCTTGGAGTTAAACGCCAGCTTTTATGCCAGTTTGGGCGTTTAACTCCCATTTTGGTGCCAGTTCTGGCGTTTAACGCTGGGATTTCTGAGGGTGACTTTGAACGCCGATTTGGGCCATCAAATCTTGGGAAAAGTATAAACTATCATATATTGCTGGAAAGCCCAGGATGTCTACTTTCCAACGCCGTTAAGAGCGCGCCAATTGGGCTTCTGTAGCTCCAGAAAATCCACTTCGAGTGCAGGGAGGTCAGAATCCAACAGCATCTGCAGTCCTTTTCAGTCTCTGAATCAGATTTTTGCTCAGGTCCCTCAATTTCAGCCAGAAAATACCTGAAATCATAGAAAAATACACAAACTCATAGTAAAGTCCAGAAAAGTGAATTTTAACTAAAAACTAATAAAAATATACTAAGAACTCAACTAAAACTACTAAAAACATACTAAAAACAATGCCAAAAAGGGTACAAATTATCCGCTCATCAACGATGCAGGAAATCCAGAACGTGGCAAGGGAGTATATCAATGATGAAGAAGTCAGCCAGGTAGTGGCAGCCAACAAGCAGCAGCCCACCTATAACCAGCCTCGACAGCACGGCAACCGAGAGAGGCTTAAGGAACACTCCAAGGACGGAGTCCCGGCCAAAAACTCCAGACCATTTCCCCCGGGTTGGCAAGTTCACCAATTATACCCCCTAGCCGCCCCAATTGTGGAGGTCTATCAACAAATAGCTGATAAAGGTATCCTGTCAAAGCCCCGACCTCTCAAGGACAAGACCGAGGGAAACAAGAACCTTTATTGTGATTACCATAAGGGATTCGGTCATAAGACCCAAGACTGTTTTGATCTGAAAGACGCCTTGGAACAGGCGATCCGAGATGGAAAGCTGGCGGAACTATCCCATCTCATAAGAGAGCCGAGAATGCGAGATAGAGATCGGCCCGAGGACAAGGACAAAGCTGTGAGGCAAAGAAGAAAACCAGAGGAGGATAGCAAACGTGGACTCACGGTGGTGAACGTCGTAGTCGGAAGGGATGTTGCCCCCAGATCGAGGTCGGCGTGCAGAAAGGACGCCAAAGTCTTAGCAATATCCTCGTCTAGCACCGCACCTCCCCCCGGGAAAGTACCGCTAATCTCGTTTGGACCTGAAGACCAGTGGACTGAAGGCATGCCAGAAAACCCTCCTATGGTGATCATGGTCAGGGTTGGAACCGGGCTGGTAAAGCGAATCCTGGTGGACACCGGCGCGGATTCGAACATCATGTTCCGTAATGTATTTGATGCCCTAGGTCTGCGAGATACCGACCTGAAAACCCACCAACACGGTGTGGTCGGTCTTGGAGACCACTTCATCAAGTCGGATAGAATAATTTCTTTACCGATTTCCATAGGCAGAGGTCCAGTGAGGAGGACCGTAATGGCGGAGTTCATTGTCCTAAGGGACTTCACAGCCTATAATATCATAATGGGAAGAGAAACCATCAATGATCTCAGAGCAATAATCTACACTAAGTTACTGGTAATGAAGTTTGTTGCTGATAATGGGTCGATTGGATCCATCAAGGGAGACTTGGAAACGGCGGTCGCATGCGACAATGCCAGCCTCTCCCTAAGGAAGAAATCAAAGGAGGCAGTCAGGGTCTTCTTAGCCAACCTGGATGCAAGAGTTAAAGAGAAACCGAGGCCAAAGCCTAAGGGAGACCTCGAGAAAATCAGAGTCGGCGACTCTGAGGCCAGGTTCACCTTCGTGAACAGGAACCTCCCTCATGAAGTAAAAGAGCCACTGGTGGAAGTGATTCGAAAAAACGGCGACCTATTTGCATGGACACCAGCCGACATGCCGGGTATTGATCCCAGGGTCATGTCGCATCACCTAGCGGTGAGAGTCGATGCCAAGCCAGTAGCATAGAGGAGGAGGAAAATGTCCCAGAAAAAAGCCGATGAAGTGGCCAGACAGACGGCCGGCCTCTTACAAGCGGAATTCGTCCGGGATTTGGAGTACTCAACATGGCTGTCAAATGTTGTCCTGGTCAGGAAACCCAGTGGGAAGTGGAGAATGTGTGTGGATTACTCTAACCTGAACAAGGACTGCCCCAAGGACTCCTTGCCCCTCCCTAATATCGACGCACTGGTAGACGCGGCCTCGGGATACCGGTACCTGAGCTTCATGGATGCCTATTCGGGATATAACCAGATCCCGATGCACCAACCAGATGAAGAAAAGACGGCGTTCATAACGCCAGGAGGAACATATTGTTAAAAGTGATGCCGTTTGGGCTAAAGAACGCGGGATCCACATACCTAAGGCTCATGAACAAGATATTCTGTGACCTCATCAGTAAGACGGTGGAGGTCTATGTGGACGATATCCTAGTCAAGACCATCGAGGCTGACAACCTCATTGGTGACTTGGAAACCGTGTTTGCAGCCCTTCGACGATACAACATGAGGCTGAACCCGCTCAAGTGCACCTTCGCCATGGAGGCTGGGAAATTCCTAGGATTTATGATAACCCAAAGGGGGTAGAAGCCAATCCAGAGAAGTGTGAAGCGATCTTACAAATGACAAGCCCGGGAAGCGTAAAGGATGTGCAGAGGCTTGCCGGAAGGCTAACGGCACTATCCCAATTTCTCGGCGCGTCGGCTACCAAGGCCATCCCTTTCTTCAATTTGATGAAGAAAGGGATAGCGTTCGAATGGACCCCGGCTTGCGAGGAAGCTTTTAATCACTTCAAGAGAATCATCTCGTCACCGCCAGTCCTCGATAAGCCCAAAACCGGGGAAACACTTTTCCTATACTTGGCAGTAATAGACGAGGCCTTGGCGGCCGTTCTGTTGCGAGAAGAGGGGAAGGTTCAGCAGCCGATCTACTTCGTAAGCAGAATGCTACAAGGAGCGGAGTTGAGATACAGCAAGTTAGAAAAACTCGCCTACGCGCTGCTGACCTCGTCCCGCAGGCTCCGGAAATATTTTAAAGGGCACCCGATAACAATTAGAACAGATCAGGAGATTCGACAGGTATTGCAGAAACCCGACCTGGCGGGCAGGATGATGGCATGGGAAATCAAGCTATCCCAATATGACCTGTAGTATGAGCCCAGACACGCCATCAAGGCCCAAGCGATGGCCGATTTCTTAGTTGAGGTAACAGGGGATCCTCCCGGCAACACGAACACATGGTGGAAGTTCCATGTAGATGGAGCCTCCAACCAAACTTTTAGAGGAGCAGGAATCATACTGGAAAGCCCTTCCGGGGTCGTGTACGAACAGTCGATCAAGTTCGACTTTCCCATGTCCAACAATCAAGCGGAGTACAAGACCCTCATCGGCGGCCTCCAGTTAGCAAAAGAGGTCAGGGCCACTAGAGTATAAGTGTGTAGTGACTCCCAGATCGTCATCTCACAGGTCAATGGGACTTACCAAGCAAGGGACTCACTGCTGCAGAAGTACTTGGAGAAGGTCAATAGGATGAGCAAGGAGTTTGACGAAGTCACTGTACAACACGTCCATAGGGAGAAGAACGCAAGAGCCAACCTCTTATCAAAGCTGGCAAGCACAAAACCAGGGACGGGCAACCGTTCCCTCATCCAAGGCCTAATGAAAGAACCAGCAGTAACCTTAGACTTCGTCCATTCAAACCCCTCATGGATGGATGCGATTACCAATTTCTTGGAAAGTGGTAAACTCCCCAGCGATGACAAAGCGGCAAGGGGGCTAAGAAGGGAATCAGCCAAGTACACCGCAATACAGGGCCGGTTGTTTAAAAAAGGACTTAGCCAACCCCTACTGAAATGCCTGCATCTCGACCAAACGGACTACGTGCTACGTGAAGTCCACGAAGGATGTTGTGGCCACCACATCGGGGGGAAGGCTCTAGCCCAAAAACTTGTCAGGGTTGGTTACTACTGGCCTTCGATAATGGCGGACTCCAAAGCGTTCGTGGAAAAGTGCAAAAGGTGTCAAGAGAACGCCAACTTCCACAAAGCACCGGCAGTAGAACTTAGCCTTCTGATGGCTTCCCGACCATTTTCACAGTGGGGAATAGACCTGTTGGGGCCCTTTCCAGTAGGGCCCGGACAGGTAAAATACCTAATCATAAATGATTATTACACCAAGTGGGTGGAAGCTGAGCCACTAGCCAGCATATTGATGAGCGGATAATTTATACGCTTTTTGGCATAGTTTTTATATAGTTTTTAGTAAGTTTGAGCTACTTTTAGGGATGTTTTCCTTAGTTTTTATGTTAAATTCACATTTCTGGACTTTACTATGAGTTTGTGTGTTTTTCTGTGATTTCAGGTAAATTCTGACTGAAATTGAGGGATTTGAGCAAAACTCTGAAAAAGGCTGACAAAAGGACTGCTGATGCTGTTGGATTCTGACCTCCCTACACTCGAAATGGATTTTCTGGAGCTACAGAACTCCAAATGGCACGCTCTCAACGGCGTTGGAAAGTAGACATCCAGGGCTTTCCAGCAATATATAATAGTCCATACTTTAATCAAAGAATGACGACGTAACTTGGCGTTAAACGCCAAGTACATGCTGCTGTCTGGAGTAAAACGCCAGAAAAACGTCATGATCCGGAGTCAAACGCCCAAAACACGTCATAATCTGAAGTTTGACGCCAAGAAATGCCTCTATACGTGGATTGATCAAGCTCAGCCCAAACACACACCAAGTGGGCCCCGGAAGTGAATTTATGCATCAATTACTTACTTATGTAAACCCTAGTAGCTAGTCTAGTATATATAGGACCTCTTACTATTGTATTAGACATGCTGGATTGTATTTTTCTATCCTGTGATCACGTTTAGGGGGCTGGCCATTCGGCCATGCCTGGACCTCTTGCTTATGTATTTTTAACGGTGGAGTTTCTGCACACCATAGATTAAGGGTGTGGAGCTCTGCTGTACTTCAAAGATTAATGAAGTTCTATTTTCTTTTATCCAATTCCTCTTTTATTCTTATTCCAAGATATTCATTCGTACCCAAGAACATGATGAATGTGATGAGTTAGATAACCCTCATCATCATTCTCACTGATGAACGTGCGTGATTGACAACCACTTCCGTTCTACATGCAAAGAAGCTTGAATGTGTATCTCTTAGATTCCCCAACAGAATCTTCGTGGTATAAGCTAGATGGATGGCGGCATTTATCTGGATCCGGAAAGTCCAACCTTGTCTGTGGTGTTCCAAGTAGGATCCTGGGAATCCGGAAAGTCTCACCTTGTCTGTGGTATTCCGAGTAGGATTCCGTTCATGAATGACTGTGACGTGCTTCAAACTTTAACCTGCTGGGCGTTAGTGACAAACGCAAAAGAGGGATTCTATTCCAGTAGGAGCGGGAACCAACCGGTGATTGGCCGTACTGTGACAGAGTGCGTGCATTAGCTTTCACTGCGAGGATGGGATGTAGCTATCAACCATGGGTGATGCCTCCAGACTGGTTAGCTGTGCGAGTGACAGCCGCACAGGTTATTTCCCCGAGAGGAATGAAAGTAGCCACAGCTGATAGTGAACCCCTATACAAAGCTTGCCATGGAAAGGAGTAAGAAGGATTGGGTCGAAGGAATAGGAGAGCAGGCGTCCGAGAGCTCTACAGCATCTCCATTCCGCTTATCTGAAATTCCTACCAATGAATCTACATAAGTATTTCTATCCCTTTTATTATTTATTTTCTTATTTCTATTTTCGAACCCATAACTTTTTAATCTGCCTAACTGAGATTTGCAAGGTGACCATAGCTTGCTTCATACCAACAATCTCTGTGGATTCGACCCTTACTCACGTAAGGTTATTACTTGGACGACCCAGTACACTTGCTGGTTAGTTGAACGGAGTTGTGAAGGAAGGTCAATTTCCAAAAGGAATAATAAATAAACAGTGCCCTAAGGGTATTTGCCAAAGCTCAAAAGATAGAATAAAATTTATACAACTTAAGAATGTTGAATCACAATTTCGTCCACCAAGTTTTTGGCGCCGTTGCCGGGGATTGTTCGAGTATGGACAACTGACGGTTCATCTTGTTGCTCAGATTAGGTAATTTTCTTTTCAAAAATCTTTCTCAAAATTTTTCTTTTTATTTTTCGTTTTTTCAAAACTTTATTTTCGAAAATAATTAATAAAAATCCAAAAAAATTCATAAAATTATAAAAATCAAAAATATTTTGTGTTTCTTGTTTGAGTCTTGTGTTAATTTTTAAGTTTGGTGTCAATTGCATGCTTTTAAAAATTTTCTTGCATTTTTCGAAAATCCCATGCATTCATAGTGTTCTTCATGATCTTCAAGTTGTTCTTGACAAGTCTTCTTGTTTGATCTTGATGATTTCTTGTTTTGTGTTGTTTGTTGTTTTTCATGTGCATCTTTGCATCCATAATTTCCATGCATTAAAGATTTCTAAGTTTGGTGTCTTGCATATTTTCTTTGCATCAAAAATTTTTCAAAATTATGTTCTTGATGTTCATCATGATCTTCAAAGTGTTCTTGGTGTTCATCTTGACATTCATAGCATTCTTGCATGCATTCATTGTTTTGATCCAAAAATTTCATGCATAAAATGTTTTTGTTGTTTTTCTCTTTCATAATTAAAAATTCAAAAATAAAAAAAATATCTTTTCCTCATTTCTCTCCAAATTTTCGAAATTTTGGGATTGACTTGGTCAAAAATTTTCAAAATTAGTTGTTTCTTACAAGTCAAGTCAAAATTTCAATTTTAAAAATCATATCTTTTTCATTTTCTATTTTTCGAAAATTTCAAAAATCTTTTTCAAATTATTTTCAAAATCTTTTTCTTATCTTTACATGTAATTTTCGAAAATTCACTAATAATTAATGTGATTGGTTCAAAAATTTGAAGTTTGTTACTTTCTTGTTAAGAAAGGTTCAATCTTTAAGTTCTAGAATCTTATCTTGTAGTTTCTTGTTAGTGAAGTAAATAATTTCAAATTTTTAAAATTAAAATCTTTTTATCTTTTATTTTATCTTTTTCAAAAAAAAAAAAATTTATCTTTTTCAAAATTTGATTTCAAAATATCTTATCTAACTTCTTATCCTCTTATCTTTTTAAGTTTTGATTTCAAAATCTTTTTCAATCAACTAACTAACTTTTTGTTTGTTTCTTATCTTTTTCAAAACCACCTAACTACTTTTCCCTCTCTAATTTTCGAAAATATCTCTCTCTTTTTCAAAAATTCTTTTTAATTAATTAATTGTTTCATGTTTTAATTTTAATTACATTTTATCTCTAATTTTCGAAAATCACTAACTTCTTTGTCAAAATTAATTTCGAAATCTCTCTTCTCTTTTCTTCTTCTATTTAATTATTTAATTACTAACACTTCTCTTCACCTCTCTTCATTCATATCCTAACATCTCATCTCACATCTCTGCCATCCTCACAGTTGTGTTTCTTTTCTTCCACTCTTCTTATACCCCTTTCTTCTTCTACTAACATAAAGGAATCTCTATACTGTGACATAGAGGATTCCTCTTTCTTTTCTTGTTTTCTTCTCTTTCATATGAGCAGGAACAAGGATAAAGGCACTCTTGTTGAAATTGATCCAGAACCTGAAAGGACTCTGAAGAGAAAATTAAGAGAAGCTAAATTACAACAATCCAGAAACAACCTTTCAGAAACATTAGCACAAGAGGTGATGGCCGAAAATAATAATAATAACTCAAGGAGAATGCTTGGTGACTTCACAAAGCCAACATCCAAGTTTGATGGAAGAAGCATCTCCATTCCTGCCATTGGAGCCAATGACTTTGAGCTTAAGCCTCAACTAGTTGCTTTAATGCAACAAAACTGCAAGTTTTATGGACTTCCATCTGAAGATCCTTACCAGTTTTTAACTGAGTTCTTGCAGATCTGTGACACTGTAAAGACAAATGGAGTTAATCCTGAAGTCTACAGACTCTTGCTTTTCCCTTTTGCTGTAAGAGACAGAGCTAGAGTATGGTTGGATTCACAACCCAAGGATAGCCTGGACTCATGGGATAAGCTAGTCACTGCCTTCTTGGATAAGTTCTTTCCTCCTCAAAAGCTGAGCACGCTGAGAGTGGATGTTCAAACCTTCAAACAAAAAGATGGTGAATCCCTCTATGAAGCTTGGGAAAGATACAAGCAGATGACCAAGAGATGTCCATCTGACATGTTTTCAGAATGGACCATATTAGATATATTCTATTATGGTCTCTCTGAATTTTCGAAAATATCATTGGACCATTCTGCAGGTGGATCTATTCACCTGAAGAAAACGCCTGAAGAGGCTCAAGAACTCATTGACATGGTTGCAAACAACCAGTTTATGTACACCTCTGAGAGGAATTTCGGGAACAATGGGGTACCTCAGAAGAAAGGAGTTCTTGAAATTGATGCTCTGAATGCCATACTGGCTCAGAACAAAGTGTTGACTCAACAGGTCAACATGATCTCTCAAAATCTGAATGGATTACAACATGCATCCAATAGTACTAGAGAGGCAGCTTCTGAAGAAGCTTATGATCCTGAGAACCCTGCCATGGCAGAGGTTAATTACTTAGGTGAACCTTATGGAAACACCTATAACTCATCATGGAGAAATCATCCAAATTTCTCATGGAAGGATCAACAAAAACCTCAACAAGGTTTTAACAATGGTGGACGCACAAGGCTGAATAATAGTAAGCCATATCCATCATCTTCTCAGCAACAGACAGAGAACTCTGAACAAAACACTTCTAATTTAGCCAATATAGTTTCTGATCTGTCAAAAGCCACTTTCAGTTTCATGAATGAAACAAGATCCTCCATTAGAAATTTGGAGGCACAAGTGGGCCAGCTGAGCAAGAAAGTCATTGACACTCCTCCCAGTACTCTCCCAAGTAATACAGAAGAAAATCCAAAAGGAGAGTGCAAGGCCATTGATTTAATCAAAGTGGCCGAATGCACCAAGGAGGAGGAGGACGAAAATCCTAGTGAGGAAGACCTCCTGGGACGTTCCTCAAGCAAGAAGGGGTTTCCTATTAAGGATCCTGAGGAATCTGAGGCTCATCTAGAGACCATAGAGATACCTTTAAATCTCCTTCTGCCATTCATGAGCTCTGAAGAATATTCATCCTCTGAAGAGAATGAAGATGTGACTGGAGAGCAAGCTGCTCTATATTTAGGAGCTATCATGAAGCTGAATGCCAAGCTGTTTGGTAATGAGACCTGGGAAAGTGAACCTCCCTTGCTCATTAGTGAACTAGATACTTGGATTCAGAGAACTCTACCTCAAAAGAAACAAGATCCTGGCAAGTTCTTAATACCTTGCACCATTGGCACCATGAGCTTTGAAAAAGCTCTATGTGATCTTGGGTCAGGGATAAATCTTATGCCACTCTCTGTAATGGAGAAGCTGGGAATCATTGAGGTACAACCTGCCTTGTTCTCATTACAATTGGCAGATAAGTCCATAAGACAAGCTTATGGAGTAGTGGAGGACGTGCTAGTAAGGGTTGAAGGCCTTTACATCCCCACTGATTTCATAATCCTAGACACTAGGAAGGAAGATGATGAATGCATCATCCTAGGAAGACCTTTCCTAGCCACAGCAGGTGCTGTAATAGATGTCAACAGAGGTGAATTAGTCCTTCAATTGAATGGAGAATACCTTGTGTTTCAGGCACATGGCCATCTGATGAGCGGATAATTTGTATGCTTTTTGGCATTGTTTTTAGTATGTTTTTAGCATCTTTTAGTTAGTTTTTAGTATATTTTTATTAGTTTTTAATTAAAATTCACTTTTCTGGACTTTACTATGAGTTTGTGTGTTTTTCTGTGATTTCAGGTATTTTCTGACTGAAATTGAGGGTCCTGAGCAAAAATCTGATCCAGAGACCAAAATGAACTGCAGATGCTGTTGGATTCTGACCTCCCTGCACTCGAAGCGGATTTTCTGGAGCTACAGAAGCCCAATTGGCGCGCTCTCAACGGCGTTGGAAAGTAGACATCCTGGGCTTTCCAGCAATATATAATAGTCCATACTTTGCCCAAGATTTGATGGCCCAAACCGGCGCTCAAAGTCACCTACAGAAATTCCAGCGTTAAACGCCGGAACTGGCATAAAACTTGGAGTTAAACGCCCAAACTGGCATGAGAACTGGCGTTTAACTCCAGAAAACGTCTCTACACATAAAAGCTTCAATGCTCAGCCCAAGCACACACCAAGTGGGCCCGGAAGTGGATTTTTCTGTCATTTACTCATTTCTGTAAACCTGAGGACACTAGTTTACTACTTATAGGACCTTTTGACTTTGTAATCAGTACCTTATGCAACCTTATGACATTTTACACGTTTTCTTCCACAGCATGAGTCTCTAAACCCCATGGTTGGGGGTGAGGAGCTCTGCTGTGTCTTGATGGATTAATGCAATTACTACTGTTTCTTATTCAATCATGCTTGCTTCCATTCTAAGATAACACTTGTTCTTAATCCGGATGAATGTGATGATCCGTGACAATCATCATCATTCTCAACTATGAACACGTGCCTGACAACCACCTCTGTTCTATTTTAGATTGAGTAGTTATCTCTTGGGTTCTTTAATCGGAATCTTCGTGGTATAGGCAGGACCTGATGGCAGTATTCAAGAGAATCCGGAAGGTCTAAACCTTGTCTGTGGTATTCTGAGTAGGATTCAATGATTGAATGACTGTGACGTGCTTCAAACCTGTAATCTACTGGGCGTTAGTGACAGACGCAAAAGAGTGATTCTATTCCGGTAGAGGAGGGAACCAAACCGGTGATTGGCAGCACTGTGACAGAGTGTGTGCATTAGCTTTCACTGCGCGGATGGGAGGTAGCTGCTGACAACAGTGAGACCCTACACGAGCTTGCCATGGAAGGAGACTTGCGTGTTTGATGAAGAAGACAGTAGGAAAGCAGAGATTCAGAAGATGGAGCATCTCCAAACCTCAACCCATTCTCCATTACTGCAGTACACGTAACCATTTCATGTCCTTTTGCTTTTTACAATCACTCCTGATAATTTCTGATCTCCTGACTAAGATTTACAAGATAACCATAGCTTGATTCAAGCCGACAATCTCCGTGGGATCGACCCTTGCTCACGCAAGGTATTACTTGGACGACCCAGTGCACTTGCTGGTTAGTTGTGCGGGATTGCAAAAGTGTTATTGCAATTTCGTGCACCAAGTTTTTGGCGCCGTTGCCGGGGATTGTTCGAGTTTGGACAACTGACGGCTTATCTTGTTGCTTAGATTAGGACTATTTTTGTTGGTTTAGAGTCTTTTAGTTGAGTCTAGTTTCATATTCTAAGTTTGGTGTCCTCTTTGTGTTTTTCCTTTAAAATTTTCGAAAAAAATTAGTGTTTGATTTTCTAAAATTTTAAGTTTGGTGTCTTTTTGTGTTTTTCTCTTTCCTCTTTTTAAGAATCAAATCTTTTTTTCATAAAAATTTTTCAATCATATCTTTTTAATTGCTGTTTTCAAAATCTTTTTTTTGACTAATTGATTCAGTTCTCAATTTGCTTTGATCTTATTTTATTTTTAAATTTTCGAACATTATTCTATTTTTCTTTTATCTTATTTTATTTTATTTTAAATTTTCTTTTTTTCGGTTATTTCAAAAAAAAAATAAAAATAAACAAAAATTTATCTCTTTGCAATTATTCTCATTTCCCTTTTGTCCATTATGGACTTAAGTGGAATTAATCAGTCCAAGAGGACTCTGGGGTCTTATGCCAACCCCAGTACAGCTGCATATGGGAGTAGCATCTGTGTACCTCCCATCAAAGCAAGCAGCTTTGAGCTAAACCCTCAACTCATTATCATAGTGCAGCAAAATTGCCAGTATTCCGGTCTTCCACAGGAAGAACCTACTGAGTTTCTGGCACAGTTCTTACAAATTGCTGACACAGTGCATGATAAAGAGGTAGATCAGGATGTCTACAGACTATTACTGTTTCCATTTGCTGTAAAAGATCAAGCTAAAAGGTGGTTAAATAACCAACCTACAGCAAGCATAAAGACATGGAAACAGTTATCAGATAAATTCCTGAATCATTTTTACCCTCCAAAGAGGATGACACAGCTAAGGCTGGACATCCAAGGCTTTAAACAAGAGGATCATGAATCCCTTTATAATGCCTGGGAGAGGTATAGAGGTATGCTAAGGAAATGTCCCTCTGAAATGTTTTCAGAGTGGGTCCAGTTAGACATTTTCTACTATGGGCTTACAGAAAAAGCTCAGATGTCTTTAGACCACTCAGCTGGTGGATCTATACACATGAGGAAGACAATTGAAGAAGCTCAAGAGCTTATAGACACTGTTGCTAGAAACCAATATCTGTACTCTAGTAATGAGTTCTCTCCAGAAGAGGAAGTCATGACAGTAGTCACTGACTCTAATCCTCAAGAACAGATAATGGAACTTAATCAACAACTGCTCCTGATGACAGAACAGTTAGCAGAATTTAAAGAGATGCTCCATGAAACTAAAGTTGCTAATAAGAGCATAGAATTACAGTTGAATCAAGCAAAACAGCAAATATCTAAACAGATAACAGAGGAGTGCCAAGCAGTTCAATTGAGGAGTGGAAAGACCTTGAATAACACTGTTCAAAAGAGCAAAAAGCCAAATAAGGAACAAATGACAGAGGACAACCAACCCACTGTTCAAAATCCCTCTGAGGACAGTAAGAGCCCAGAGAGGAATATTGGCGTTCAAACGCCAGAAAGGGAAGGAAAGCTGGCGTTAAACGCCCATTCCTTGCCCAGTTCTGGCGTTCAAACGCCAGAAAAGGGGGAAAAGTTGGCGTTAAACGCCCATTTTCCACCCATTCCTGGCGTCCAAACGCCAAGGAAAAATCAGACACCTGAGAGTGATGACAGTAATCCCTCTAACAAGGCTTCTTCAACCACTTCTGTAAGGAATAAACCTGCAGCATCTAAGGTTGAAGAATATCAAGCCAAGATGCCTTACCCTCAGAAACTCCGCAAGGCGGAACAGGATAAGCAATTTGCCCGCTTTGCATATTATTTAAGGACTCTTGAAATAAAGATTCCATTTGCAGAGGCACTTGAGCAAATACCTTCTTATGCTAAGTTCATGAAGGAAATCTTAAGTCATAAGAAGGATTGGAGAGAAACTGAAAAAGTGTTTCTCACTGAAGAATGCAGTGCAGTCATTCTAAAAAGCTTACCAGAAAAGCTTCAAGATCCTGGAAGCTTTCTGATACCATGCACATTAGAAGGCACTTGCACCAAGATAGCTTTATGTGATCTTGGAGCAAGCATCAATCTAATACCTGCATCCACTATCAGAAAGCTTGGGTTGACTGGAGAAGTCAAACCAACCAGGATATGCCTCCAACTTGCTGATGGTTCCATTAAACACCCATCAGGCATAATAGAGGACATGATTGTCAAGGTTGGGCCATTTGCCTTTCCAACTGACTTTGTGGTGCTGGAAATGGAGGAGCACAAAAGTGCAACTCTCATTCTAGGAAGACCTTTCCTAGCAACTGGACGAACTCTCATTGATGTACATAAAGTGGAAGTAACCCTGAGAGTCAATGAGGATGAGTTCAAGTTGAATGCTGTGAAAGCTATGCAGCATCCAGACACACCAGAAGACTGCATGGACGTTGACATTATTGATTCTCTGGTAGAAGAGATCAATATGGCTGAAAGCCTAGAATCAGAGCTTGAGGACATCTTCAAAGATGCTCAACCTGATCAAGAAGAACTAGAGGAAGTAAAGGAATTTTCGAAAGTTCCTCAGGAGGAGGATAAGCCTCCCAAGCCTGAACTCAAACCATTACCATCATCCTTGAAATACGCATTTCTGGGAGAGGGTGACACTTTTCCAGTGATTATAAGCTCTGCTTTAAATTCACAGGAAGAGGAAGCACTGATTCAAGTGCTAAGGACACACAAGACAGCTCTTGGGTGGTCCATAAGTGATCTTAAGGGCATTAGCCCAGCTAGATGCATGCACAAGATCCTGTTGGAGGATAATGCCAAACCAGTGGTTCAACCACAGAGGAGGCTAAATCCAGCCATGAAGGAGGTGGTGCAGAAAGAGGTCACTAAATTACTAGAGGCTGGGATCATTTATCCTATTTCTGATAGCCCCTGGGTGAGCCCTGTCCAAGTTGTTCCCAAAAAGGGAGGCATGACAGTGGTTCATAATGAAAAAAATGAACTGGTTCCCACAAGGACAGTCACAGGGTGGCGCATGTGTATTGACTACAGAAGGCTCAATACAGCCACCAGAAAGGATCATTTTCCTTTACCATTCATAGACCAAATGCTAGAAAGACTAGCTGGCCATGATTATTACTGCTTTTTGGATGGCTATTCAGGCTACAACCAAATTGCAGTAGACCCTCAGGACCAAGAGAAAACAGCATTCACCTGCCCTTCAGGCGTGTTTGCCTATAGGAGAATGCCTTTTGGTCTGTGCAATGCACCTGCAACCTTCCAAAGGTGCATGCTCTCTATCTTCTCAGATATGGTAGAGAAATTTCTGGAAGTCTTCATGGATGACTTTTCAGTATATGGAGACTCATTCAGCTCCTGTCTTAACCACCTATCACTTGTCCTGAAAAGATGCCAAGAGACTAACCTGGTTTTAAACTGGGAGAAATGTCACTTTATGGTGACTGAAGGAATTGTCCTTGGGCACAAAATTTCAAGAAGGGGAATAGAGGTGGATAAGGCAAAGATAGAGGTAATTGAAAAATTACCACCACCTGCCAATGTAAAGGCAATCAGAAGCTTTCTGGGACATGCAGGATTCTACAGAAGGTTTATTAAGGATTTTTCGAAAATTGCCAAACCTCTGAGTAACCTGTTAGCTGCTGACACACCATTTGTGTTTGACACACAGTGTCTGCAGGCATTTGAGACCCTGAAAGCTAAGCTGGTCACAGCACCAGTCATCTCTGCACCAGATTGGGCATTACCATTTGAATTAATGTGTGATGCCAGTGATCATGCCATTGGTGCAGTGTTGGGACAGAGGCATAACAAACTTCTGCATGTCATTTACTATGCCAGCCGTGTTCTAAATGATGCACAGAAGAATTACACAACCACAGAAAAAGAGTTACTTGCAGTGGTATATGCCATTGACAAGTTTAGATCCTACTTAGTGGGATCAAAGGTGATTGTGTACACTGACCATGCTGCTCTTAAATACTTACTCACAAAGCAGGATTCAAAACCCAGGCTTATCAGATGGGTGTTGCTTCTGCAAGAGTTTGATATAGAAATAAGAGACAGAAAAGGGACAGAGAATCAGGTAGCTGATCATCTGTCCAGAATAGAGCCAGTAGTTGGGGCGTCCCTCCCTTCTACTGAGATCTCTGAGACTTTCCCAGATGAGCAATTATTTGCCATTCAGGAAGCTCCATGGTTTGCAGACATTGCAAACTATAAAGCTGTGAGGTTCATACCCAAAGAGTACAGTTACATGCAGAGAAAGAAATTAATTTCAGATGCCAAGTACTACCTCTGGGATGAACCATATCTCTTTAAGAGATGTGCTGACGGAGTGATCCGCAGGTGTGTACCCAGAGAAGAAGCACAGAGGATCCTATGGCACTGCCATGGATCACAGTATGGAGGGCATTTTGGAAGTGAGCGAACAGCCACTAAAGTCCTCCAATGCGGCTTCTACTGGCCTACTCTCTATAAAGATTCCCGAGAGTTTGTGCGTAACTGTGACAGTTGCCAAAGAGCTGGTAATCTACCTCACGGATATGCCATGCCTCAACAAGGGATATTAGAGATAGAATTGTTTGATGTATGGGGAATTGACTTCATGGGGCCGTTCCCACCATCATACTCAAACACTTATATTCTGGTGGCAGTGGACTATGTATCTAAGTGGGTAGAAGCAATTGCTACACCCACTAATGATACTAAGACCGTACTGAAATTCCTCCAGAAGAACATTTTCAGCAGATTTGGCGTTCCCAGAGTGCTAATCAGTGATGGGGGCACTCATTTCTGCAATAAACAGCTATACTCTGCTATGGTTAGATATGGAATCAGCCATAAAGTGGCAACTCCGTATCATCCACAGACAAATGGGCAAGCTGAAGTCTCTAACAGAGAGCTAAAAAGAATCCTAGAACGGACTGTGATAGCCCGAAGAAAGGATTGGGCAAAAAGCTTGGATGATGCTCTGTGGGCATACAGAACAGCATTCAAGACTCCTATAGGCACCTCTCCATACCAATTGGTGTATGGGAAGGCCTGTCATTTGCCTGTGGAACTGGAACACAAAGCCTACTGGGCAACCAGATTCCTAAACATGGATGCACAGTTAGCTGGTGAAAAAAGACTGCTCCAGCTAACTGAGCTAGAAGAGTTCAGACTCAATGCCTTTGAGAATGCAAAAATTTATAAGGAAAAGGCAAAGAAATGGCATGACAAGAGATTGTCAACCAGAGTCTTTGAGCCAGGACAAAAAGTTCTGCTCTTCAACTCCAGGCTCAAGCTGTTTCCAGGAAAACTCAAATCCCGATGGAGGGGTCCGTATGTGATTACAGGAGTCTCCCCATATGGATATGTTGAGCTTCAGGATATTGATTCTAACAAGAAGTTCATTGTTAATGGACAGAGGATCAAGCATTATCTTGAAGGAAATTTTGAGCAGGAATGCTCAAAACTGAGGCTTGAGTGATTCTCAGTGAAAGTCCAGCTAAAGACAGTAAAGAAGCGCTTACTGGGAGGCAACCCAGTCATTAGTAGGTTGTATGATTTGTTCTTACAGAGGCAAGTATCAAAAATGAAGGAATTCACAGAGTTACAGAAGGATTCAGCTCAAAAAGCAGAGAAAATGAGCTTACTGGCGAAAAAATGCCAGTAAGAGGCATTTTGGGCGTTAAATGCCAGAATGGGCACCATTCTGGGCGTTTAACGCCAGTAATGGTACCATTCTGGGCGTTAAACGCCAGAATGGGCACCATTCTGGGCGTTTAACGCCAGGTGTGCAGCATCACTGGGCGTTCAGAAAAACGCCCAGTGAGGAAGGTTTTCTGGCGTTTAACGCCAGCCAGGGTACCTGGCTGGGCGTTAAACGCCCAAAAGGGGTGCCAAGTGGGCGTTAAACGCCAGAATGGGTGCCATTCTGGGCGTTTAACGCCAGAAAGGTGGGGGGACCACATTTTTGTTTTCAACTCAAATTTTTTCAAACTTTCCTCTTTTTACCCATAATCCTCTACATAAATGCACTTCCACCTTTCATCAATCACTTTCAAATCTTCACAAATCAAAACCATTCTTCAAATCTATTTCAAATAATCTCAAATCTTCTTCAAAAACTCACCCTTTTCTCAAATTTTTTCAAAATCTTTTCAAATTTCCTTTCAAATCTCTCTTTGTTTTCGAAATTCTCCTCCCCCACTCTATAAATGAACGTTCCTCACCCCTCCTTCCTCACACCATTCGAATTTCCTCTCTCTCTCTCTCTCTTCTCTTCTTTCTTTTCTTTTTGCTTGAGGACAAGCAAAACCTCTAAGTTTGGTGTGCTTTTCCGTGATCACTAAGCTAAGATCTATCAAGATCATGGCTCCCAAGGGAAAACAAACCAACTCAAGAGGAAAGAAAGAGACTAATCCAAAGAATCTTTGGAATGAAGAGAAGTTCTTAACCAAAGAACATGAAGACCATTATCACAAAATAATGGGTCTGAGGTCAGTGATCCCGGAAGTTAAATTTGATCTGAAAGAAGATGAATATCCGGAGATCCAAGAGCAAATTCGAAACAGAGGTTGGGAAGTTCTGACCAATCCTGAGACAAAGGTTGGAAGGAACATGGTTCAGGAATTCTACTCAAATCTGTGGCTAACAGATAAGCAAAGAATGACTGGAACCGCTTACCATACCCACAGAACCATGGTCAGAGGGAAAGTTATGTACTTTCATCTGGACAAAATAAGAGAAATCTTCAAACTACCTCAACTACAAGATGATCCTGATTCCTTCAATAGGAGGATGGTGAGAGTAGATAAAGGTTTGGATCAAGTTCTAGAGGACATCTGCCTCCCTGGGACTAAGTGGATAACCAATTCAAAGGGTGTCCCAAACCAACTCAAGAGGGGAGACCTCAAGCCAATTGCAAGAGGTTGGCTAGACTTTATTGGGCGTTCCATATTGCCCACTAGCAACCGTTCTGAGGTCACCATCAAGAGAGCAGTGATGATTCATTGCATTATGCTTGGAAAAGAAGTGGAGGTTCATCATGTGATTGCTTGTGAGATCTACACCATTGCAAATAAGAATTCCACTGAGGCCAAACTGGCTTACCCAAGCTTGATTTCCTTGCTCTGTAAAGAGGCTGGGGTGAAGATGGGAGTAGATGAGTTCATACCCATTGAACACCCAATCACCAAGAAGTCAATGGAAGGACAAGTGCAAGACAACTCCATCAAGAGGAGGGCGCAGGAATTCCTCCCTGAATTCCCAAGAATTGACTACTGGTCCAGCCTAGAAGCATCTATTAACAAGCTGCAAGAGACTATGGAGCAACTGAAGGAAGAACAGCAGAATCAAAATTGCATGCTCTGCAAATTGCTGAAGGAACAAGAGAAGCAGGGGCGTGAAATCCAAGAGATGAAACGCCAAAAGCTCTCCTCTCAAGCTGAGGGAGCATCCACTTCTCAAAATCAAGGTTGTTGAGTCCTAACTCTGTGAACACCTCTATCATTAGGAGCCTAAATTTTTCTTTTTTTCGTTTTTCTTGTTTTGTTTTCCATTCCTATCTTTATTTTTATCTATATTTGAGTCTTGTTCTTAGTTAATAATTAATAAAATTTGAGTTTATGCCTTAAAGCTATGAATGTCCTATGAATCCATCACCTCTCTTAAAAGAAAAATGCTTTAATCACAAAAGAACAAGAAGTACAGGATTTCGAAATTTATCTCTGAAACTAGTTGAATTAGTTTGATGTGGTGACAATACTTTTTGTTTTCTGAATGAATGCTTGAACAGTGCATATGTCTCTTGAATTTGTTGTTTTTAAGAATGTTAAATTTGTTGGCTCTTGAAAGAATGAGGAGAAAGAGAACTGTTATTGAGGATCTGAAAAAAATCATCAATTTGATTCTTGAAGCAAGAAAAAGCAGTGAAAAAAAAAATTATTTTCGAAAAAAAAAAAAAGAGAAAAGAAAGAAAAAGAAAAAGAAAAGGAATAAAGTGGTGATCCAAAGCAATAAGAGTGTGCTTAAGAACCCTGGACACCTCTAATTGGGGACTTTAGCAAAGCTGAGTCACAATCTAAAAAGGTTCACCCAATTATGTGTCTGTGGCATGTATGTATCCGGTGGTAATACTGGAAGACAGAGTGCTTTGGGCCACAGCCAAGACTCATACACTGGCTATGTTCAAGAATCAATATACTTAACTAGGAGAATCAATAACATTATCTGAGTTCTGAGTTCTTATAGATGCTAATCATTCTGAACTTCAAAGGATAGAGTGAGATGCCAAAACTGTTCGGAGGCAAAAAGCTACTAGTCCCGCTCATCTAATTGGAGCTATGTTTCTTTGATATTTTGGAGTCTATAGTATATTCTCTTCTTTTTATCCTATTTTGATTTTCAGTTGCTTGGGGACAAGCAACAATTTAAGTTTGGTGTTGTGATGAGCGGATAATTTGTATGCTTTTTGGCATTGTTTTTAGTATGTTTTTAGCATCTTTTAGTTAGTTTTTAGTATATTTTTATTAGTTTTTAATTAAAATTCACTTTTCTGGACTTTACTATGAGTTTGTGTGTTTTTCTGTGATTTCAGGTATTTTCTGACTGAAATTGAGGGTCCTGAGCAAAAATCTGATTCAGAGACCAAAATGGACTGCAGATGCTGTTGGATTCTGACCTTCCTGCACTCGAAGCGGATTTTCTGGAGCTACAGAAGCCCAATTGGCGCGCTCTCAACGGCGTTGGAAAGTAGACATCCTGGGCTTTCCAGCAATATATAATAGTCCATACTTTGCCCAAGATTTGATGGCCCAAACCGGCGCTCAAAGTCACCTACAGAAATTCCAGCGTTAAACGCCGGAACTGGCATAAAACTTGGAGTTAAACGCCCAAACTGGCATGAGAACTGGTGTTTAACTCCAGAAAACGTCTCTACACATAAAAGCTTCAATGCTCAGCCCAAGCACACACCAAGTGGGCCCGGAAGTGGATTTTTCTGTCATTTACTCATTTCTGTAAACCTGAGGACACTAGTTTACTACTTATAGGACCTTTTGACTTTGTAATCAGTACCTTATGCAACCTTATGACATTTTACACGTTTTCTTCCACAGCATGAGTCTCTAAACCCCATGGTTGGGGGTGAGGAGCTCTGCTGTGTCTTGATGGATTAATGCAATTACTACTGTTTCTTATTCAATCATGCTTGCTTCCATTCTAAGATAACACTTGTTCTTAATCCGGATGAATGTGATGATCCGTGACAATCATCATCATTCTCAACTATGAACACGTGCCTGACAACCACCTCTGTTCTATTTTAGATTGAGTAGTTATCTCTTGGGTTCTTTAATCGGAATCTTCGTGGTATAGGCAGGACCTGATGGCAGCATTCAAGAGAATCCGGAAGGTCTAAACCTTGTCTGTGGTATTCTGAGTAGGATTCAATGATTGAATGACTGTGACGTGCTTCAAACCTGTAATCTACTGGGCGTTAGTGACAGACGCAAAAGAGTGATTCTATTCCGGTAGAGGAGGGAACCAAACCGGTGATTGGCAGCACTGTGACAGAGTGTGTGCATTAGCTTTCACTGCGCGGATGGGAGGTAGCTGCTGACAACAGTGAGACCCTACACGAGCTTGCCATGGAAGGAGACTTGCGTGTTTGATGAAGAAGACAGTAGGAAAGCAGAGATTCAGAAGATGGAGCATCTCCAAACCTCAACCCATTCTCCATTACTGCAGTACACGTAACCATTTCATGTCCTTTTGCTTTTTACAATCACTCCTGATAATTTCTGATCTCCTGACTAAGATTTACAAGATAACCATAGCTTGATTCAAGCCGACAATCTCCGTGGGATCGACCCTTGCTCACGCAAGGTATTACTTGGACGACCCAGTGCACTTGCTGGTTAGTTGTGCGGGATTGCAAAAGTGTTATTGCAATTTCGTGCACCACCATCCCTCTGTGACAGAAGAGAGTAAGCATGAAGAGCTTCTCTCAGTTCAGATTCAAGAAGAGCCCACACAGTCAAACTCTAAGTTTGGTGTTGTGAGGCCACAACCAAACTCTAAGTTTGGTGTCCAAACCCCATATCCAAACTCTAAGTTTGGTGTTGGGCATACCACACTTAAGTTGACCTGATCACCTTGTGGCTCCATGAGAGCCACTGTCAAGCTATTGACATTAAAGAAGCGCTTGTTGGGAGGCAACCCAATTTTATTTATCTAATTTTATTTTATTTTGTTTCTTTGTTATTTTTGTGTTTTATTAGGTACATGATCATGAGGAGTCACGAAAAAAAATAAAAAAAAATTAAAAACAGAGTCAAAAACAGAAGAAAAAAATTTTCACCCTGGAGGACGCACGGGCTGGCGTTCAGCGCCCAGAAGGAGCATCTGGCTGGCGTTCAACGCCAGAACAGAGCATCTTTCTGGCGCTGAACGCCCAAAACAAGCTACATCCTGGCGTTTAACGCCAGAATGCGCACACAGAGGACAATCTGGCGCTGAACGCCAGAAACAAGCTTGAAATTGGCGTTCAACGCCAGAAACAAGCATTACATGGGCGTTTAACGCCCAGAACATGCACCAATGGGCGTTTGAACGCCAGAATGGAGCATGAAGGCAATTTACACGCCTATAGGGTGAAGCAATGGTATTTGTTTTCACCTCAGGACCTGTGGACCCCACAGGATTCCTACCTCAGGATCTGTGGACCCCACAGGATCCCCACCTACCTTTTTCTTTTAATCCTATTCACACTCCCCTAATCCAAATCTCATTCCCAATGTCACCCTTCCCAAAAACCTTCACCAATCACCTCAATTCCTCTTCCCAATTATTCCATTCACCATTCACATCAACCTCCTCTTCCCCATAAACCCCACCTACCTCCATACAAATTCAAATTCACTTTCCCACCCAATCCCACCCAAATTGGCCGAACCTATACCCTCCCCTCCCCCTATAAATACCCTTCTTTTCTTTTACATTTTCACACAACACCAACCCACATTCCCCCACATAGCCGAACCCTCTCTTCTCCCTCTCTACCATCTTTTCTTCTTCTTCTTCTACTCTTCTTTTCTTTTCTTGCTCGAGGACGAGCAAATTTTAAGTTTGGTGTGGTAAAAAGCCTAAGCTTTTTGATTTTCATTCACCATCAATGGCACCCAAGACCGGAATTTCCTCAAGAAAAGGAAAAGGGAAAGCAAAAGCTTCTTCCTCCGAGTCATGGGAGAAGGAGAGGTTCATCTCCAAAAGCCATCAAGACCACTTCTATGATGTTGTGGCAAAGAAGAAAGTGATCCCTGAGGTCCCTTTCAAGCTCAAGAAAAATGAGTATCCGGAGATCCGACATGAAATTCAAAGAAGAGGTTGGGAAGTCTTAGCCAACCCCATGCAACAAGTCGGAATTCTCATGGTCCAAGAGTTCTATGCCAATGCATGGATCACTAGAAACCATGACCAAAGTATGAACCCAAACCCAAAGAATTATCTCACAATGGTTAGGGAGAAATACTTGGATTTCAGTCCGGAAAATGTGAGGTTGGCGTTTCATTTGCCTATGATGCAAGGTGATGAACACCCCTATACAAGAAGGGTCAACTTTAACCAAAGGTTGGACCAAGTCCTTACGGACATATGTGTGGAAGGCGCCCAATGGAGAGTAGACTCCAAAGGCAAACCGGTCCAACTAAGAAGACTGGACCTCAAGCCCGTAGCTAGAGGATGGTTGGAGTTCATCCAAAGATCCATCATCCCTACAAGCAACCGATCTGAAGTTACTGTGGATCGGGCCATCATGATCCATAGCATCATGATTGGAGAGGAAGTAGAGGTTCATGAAGTCATAGCCAATGAACTCTACAAAATAGCTGACAAGTCTTCATACATGGCACGGCTAGCATTCCTCACCTCATATGCCATATATGTTATTCAGCTGGAGTTATCATAGATGGAGATGTCTCCATTGAAGAAGACAAGCCCATCACCAAGAAAAGGATGGAGCAAACAAGGGAAGCTCCTCACGGCCTCCAAGAAGAACATGAGGAAGTGCATCATCAACAAATGCCTCAAGGAATGCACTTTCCTCCTAACAACTATTGGGAGCAACTTAGCACCTCCTTGGAAGATTTGAGCCATAATGTTGAACAATTAAGGGTGGAACACCATGAACACGCCCTCACTCTCCAAGAAATAAGAGAAGATCAAAGAGCAATGAGGGAGGAGCAACAAAGGCAAGGAAGGGACATAGAAGAGTTGAAGAACATCATTGGTCCTTCAAGAAGAAGACGCCACTAAGGTGGACTCATTCCTTGTTCTTTATTTCTTTCTATTTTCGGTTTTTAATGCTATGTTTATCTATGTTTTTGTGTCTCATGATCATTAGTATGTAAACCATGCCTTAAAGCTATGAATAAAACCCATTAGTCCTTCACCTCTCTTAAAAGAAAAATGCTTTAATTCAAAAGAACAAGAAGTACATAATTTTCGAAATTATTAGTGAATTTAGTTTAATTATATTGATGTGGTGGCAATAATTTTTGTTTTCTGAATGAATGATTGAACAGTGCATATGTCTTTTGATCTTGTTGTTTATGAGTGTTTAAAATTGTTGGTTCTTGAAAGAATGAGGAACAAAGAGAAATGTTATTGATGATCTGAAAAATATCATGAAATTGATTCTTGAAGCAAGAAAAAGCAGTGAAAAAAAAAAAAGAGGCGAAAATTCCAAAGCAAGGATCCAAGGCTTTGAGCATCAATGGATAGGAGGGCCCAAGGAAATTTAATCCGGGCCTAAGCGGCTAAATCAAGCTGTCCCTAACCATGTGCTTGTGTCATGAAGGTCCAAGTGAAAAGCTTGAGACTGAGTGGTTAAAGTCGTGATCCAAAGCAAAGAGTGTGCTTAAGAGCTCTGGACACCACTAATTGGGGACTTTAGCAAAGCTAAGTCACAATCTGAAAAGGTTCACCCAGTTATGTGTCTGTGGCATTTGTGTATCTGGTGGTAATACTGGAAGACAAAATGCTTAGGGCCACAGCCAAGACTCATGAGTAGCTGTGTTCAAGAATCAACATGCTTCACTAAGAAAGTCAATACCACTATCCCAAATTCTAAATTCCCCCAGAGACGCCAATACCTCTAAACTACAAAGGAAAAAGTGAGATGCCAAAGCTGTTCAGAAGCAAAAAGCTACAAGCCCCGCTCATATAATTAAATTAATATTCATTGATATTTTGGACTTTATAGTATATTCTCTTCTTTTTATCCTATTTGATTTTCAGTTGCTTGGGGACAAGCAACAATTTAAGTTTGGTGTTGTGATGAGCGGATAATTTATACGCTTTTTGGCATAGTTTTTATATAGTTTTTAGTAAGTTTGAGCTACTTTTAGGGATGTTTTCCTTAGTTTTTATGTTAAATTCACATTTCTGGACTTTACTATGAGTTTGTGTGTTTTTCTGTGATTTCAGGTAAATTCTGACTGAAATTGAGGGATTTGAGCAAAACTCTGAAAAAGGCTGACAAAAGGACTGCTGATGCTGTTGGATTCTGACCTCCCTGCACTCGAAATGGATTTTCTGGAGCTACAAAACTCCAAATGGCACGCTCTCAACGGCGTTGGAAAGTAGACATCCAGGGCTTTCCAGCAATATATAATAGTCCATACTTTAATCAAAGAATGACGACGTAACTTGGCGTTAAACGCCAAGTACATGCTGCTGTCTGGAGTAAAACGCCAGAAAAACGTCATGATCCGGAGTCAAACGCCCAAAACACGTCATAACCTGAAGTTTGACGCCAAGAAATGCCTCTATACGTGGATTGATCAAGCTCAGCCCAAACACACACCAAGTGGGCCCCGGAAGTGAATTTATGCATCAATTACTTACTTATGTAAACCCTAGTAGCTAGTCTAGTATATATAGGACCTCTTACTATTGTATTAGACATGCTGGATTGTATTTTTCTATCCTGTGATCACGTTTAGGGGGCTGGCCATTCGGCCATGCCTGGACCTCTTACTTATGTATTTTTAACGGTGGAGTTTCTGCACACCATAGATTAAGGGTGTGGAGCTCTGCTGTACCTCAAAGATTAATGAAGTTCTATTTTCTTTTATCCAATTCCTCTTTTATTCTTATTCCAAGATATTCATTCGTACCCAAGAACATGATGAATGTGATGAGTTAGATAACCCTCATCATCATTCTCACTGATGAACGTGCGTGATTGACAACCACTTCCGTTCTACATGCAAAGAAGCTTGAATGTGTATCTCTTAGATTCCCCAACAGAATCTTCGTGGTATAAGCTAGATGGATGGCGGCATTTATCTGGATCCGGAAAGTCCAACCTTGTCTGTGGTGTTCCAAGTAGGATCCTGGGAATCCGGAAAGTCTCACCTTGTCTGTGGTATTCCGAGTAGGATTCCGTTCATGAATGACTGTGACGTGCTTCAAACTTTAACCTGCTGGGCGTTAGTGACAAACGCAAAAGAGGGATTCTATTCCAGTAGGAGCGGGAACCAACCGGTGATTGGCCGTACTGTGACAGAGTGCGTGCATTAGCTTTCACTGCGAGGATGGGATGTAGCTATCAACCATGGGTGATGCCTCCAGACTGGTTAGCTGTGCGAGTGACAGCCGCACAGGTTATTTCCCCGAGAGGAATGAAAGTAGCCACAGCTGATAGTGAACCCCTATACAAAGCTTGCCATGGAAAGGAGTAAGAAGGATTGGGTCGAAGGAATAGGAGAGCAGGCGTCCGAGAGCTCTACAGCATCTCCATTCCGCTTATCTGAAATTCCTACCAATGAATCTACATAAGTATTTCTATCCCTTTTATTATTTATTTTCTTATTTCTATTTTCGAACCCATAACTTTTTAATCTGCCTAACTGAGATTTGCAAGGTGACCATAGCTTGCTTCATACCAACAATCTCTGTGGATTCGACCCTTACTCACGTAAGGTTATTACTTGGACGACCCAGTACACTTGCTGGTTAGTTGAACGGAGTTGTGAAGGAAGGTCAATTTCCAAAAGGAATAATAAATAAACAGTGCCCTAAGGGTATTTGCCAAAGCTCAAAAGATAGAATAAAATTTATACAACTTAAGAATGTTGAATCACAATTTCGTCCACCACATATCATCGGCCAACTGTCGAAAGTTCATGTGGAGGCAGGTCATAACCAGGTTTGGGATACCAGAGGTCGTTGTCTCGGACAATGGCACCCAGTTCGCCAACAAAAGGTTCGGAGATTCTTAGCAAGTCTGGGCATAAAACAAAGGTTCTTATCTGTTGAGCATCCTCAGACCAATGGCCAAGTCGAGGCTGCTAACAAAGTCATCTTACAAGGCCTCAAAAAATGACTTGACCACAAGAAGGGAGCTTGGGCAGACGAGTTAGCCTCAGTTCTCTGGTCTTACCGTACAACCCAGCAATCGTCTACGGGGGAGACCTCCTTCCGTCTCACTTATGGAGTAGACGCGATAATACCTGTGGAGGTCGGTGAGCCCGGCCCACGGCTGATATTGGGAGGAGTCGAAGAGGCTGTAGAGAAAGACTTAGTGGACGAAGCTAGGGAGATAGCCCACTTGTCGGAAGCGGCATTGAAGCAGAGGATGGCCCTGCGCTACAACACCAAGGTAGTCAAACGGGAACTCGAGCAGAATGACCTAGTGTTGCAGCGTAACGACATTGGTCTGCCGACCCCCAGGCGAAGGAAAGTTGGCGGCTAACTGGGAAGTCCCATACAGGATAAAAGAAGTAATCGGTAGAGGTGCCTACAAATTGGAACGACTAGATGGCAAAGAAGTTCCGAGAACATGGAACGCATGCAACTTAAGAAGATTCTATTCTTAGACCAAGCAGGCCGACTAGGCAACCTGGCAAGATCGGTAAGGTCCACATTACTCCGAGTAGGTAATATAGTTTATTTTTGTCAGTTGATTATCATCGTCATATGTTGAACTGGTTGCCGATTAATGTTCACTTTATGATTAAACTCACTTTATCCCTTTATGTTCTATATTGTTAATTGTAAATGTGACGGCGGCACGATAACCTGGGACTGATCACCCCAGGAACCACTAAAAGTAATGCATAATATACGGCTATAACAATAAAGCCCACAACCTGGCCTTATCTATTACCAGCACAGCGGTAAAGCGGGCGTAAGCAGATAGACAATACCAACAAACAGTAACAAAATATAATGAACAGGAATTGCCAACTAAACGAGGAATAAAACAGTAATTACAAGCCGACCAAGCGGCTAACATTTCGAAAAAAGTAATCCAGAAATTACAAAGCAAAGTTCACAAACCATAAGATTACATAATTCACAAAGTTACAAAGATCACTTCCTCGGCATGTCAATAATCTTGCCATTCCTAATGGTCTTAAAGACCCAATTGTCGATGTGTCGAAGTCAGGAGCTACCAGCTTCACTTGGGCTTTAAGAGCCTCTTCAGTCATCAAAATGGCATTTTCCCCTGCTTCCCGGTCTCTTTGTACTTCTTCTTAAACTCGGCAGCCTCAGCTTGAGCAGTCTTGGCCGACAAGGTGGCCTCATCGTGCTCCTTCTCCAATGCGGCCACCCGACCTTTAGCAGCATTGAGTTGGCTCTCCAAAGTCATCTCTCGCTCAGTCAGGCGAGAAACGGTGGCATCGGAAGTCTTCACTTTCTCCTCAGCAATCTTGGTCTTTTCCTCGACAGCCTTGGCTTTTCTCTCCGTGCTAGCCAGCTGCTTCCAAAGCGATTCAACTTCAAGTTTGTATTTGTTATTCGCTTGGACAGAAGACTCAAGCTTGTTCTGTAATGACTGCATTCCCGCCAAAGCGAATTCTGCCTTCCTCGCTATGGCGGCCCCGCGGAGCAAGGTGTGGTACATCCATCTCGCCTGAGAAGGGAGATCCCCACCGTGGAAGAAATCCTCCATGCTGGGAAGAAGTTGGGAGTCAATAAAGTTTCCGGCATCGAAGTTCCTTTTCATTACAGTTAGAGCTCCCTCGGGGCTAGAGGACGACCTCTTCCTCTTCGGGTTGTTCACAACAGGAAGATGGGTCTGCCTTCGTGGGACCCACCTCACTGACAGGGTATAAAAGGGGAGGGACCTACCCCTCCCCCCAAGGTACGTCACTACAACCCTATTTCCACATCACCTGCACACTTTTCTGACTTGAGCGTCGGAGTGTCTTTGTAGGTGACACTCCCACTCCACTTGAAGTACTTGGAAAGTCGGCCGCTCCCACTTTCACGCCCACGATCCGAAATCAGGTGGAAATCCGCTCCCACATCCAAAAAATCTCCCCGAACCGTCCGATACCCGAGCTACCGAATAGATATATATAAGCAAAGGATTATATATTTTAAGTGTGATATAAAATAAATTTAAATAAATTTTAAGCAAATTTTTAATGTGCGATCATACAATCAATTTTATAAGTGTATTAACAAAAACTTCTAGAGTGAGATGTCAATTTTCTCCTAATTTTGCGTGTAATTATAAACGGTAATTAAACAAAAACTTCCAGAACGAGGTGTCAAATTCGCTTAAAATCCAACTTTAATAATCATTTAAGATTTTTTCAATTATAAGTGTAATCATTTAATGCACAGATTACGGCTTATATTATATATTTTAAGTGTGATATAAAATAATTATTGTTATCAATTTAAATAATTTTATACTATTTAACCTCAAACTTCTGGGGTGAGGTAATTAAACATAAATATTGGATAGTGGACAGTGGAAGATAATGTGAGATAATTGTTTTAATTTTTTTCTATTATTCTATTTATTTCTCATAATAATTGATAAATAGTTATTTTTATTTTTTAAATTTAAATTAATCTAAATGGATCATAATTTAAACTAAAATATTTTATGTACTTTTTTTATTATTAATTGATCAAACATATTCATTTTAAAAAATTTTAAACTAAATTATGATCCAATTGGATTGATTTAAATTTGAAAAATATAAATAACCATTTGCCAATTGTTAGGAGAGATTAATGGGATAGTGGGGAGTAGGAGTGGCAAACGGGCCTAAATCCGCCGGGCCGGCCCGCGTAACCGCCAAAAAAGGCAGGATGGGTTGAAAATTTGGGACCGCCGAAAGACAAAAGCTCGCTTAACCCAAACCGCTTAAACCGTGGGCTTTAGCAGGGAAGGTCGGGCTTCCCGGCGGACTGAGACCTTTTTTTAGGCTGAACCCATGAACCCAGACCTAGAACCCATGAACCCACCCACACCGACCCGACCCGACCCAATCCCCATTCCCCACGAAACCCTAATGAATCCTTAATTCCACTTCTAGATTTGCAATTGCAGCTTCCTCGTCTCCAGTCTCCTCGACGGCTCGACCTCAATCCTCAGTTCCTCACCGTCACTCTCAGTCTCTCACTCGGTCATCCTCAACAGTCAACACAGAGGCTTCAGCCTTCAGCCTTCACCTTCTCTAGTCTCCAGCGTTCAGCCTTCAGCTTCGTCCCCAAGGTCTTCAATCCTCACCGTCACTCTCAGTCTCTCACACAGTCACACGGTCACACCTCACACCCGCCGTCTCGCACTTCCATCGACCTCAGCTCGCACTTCAGAGTTCCGTCCTCACCCCTGACGCTCGCTGAGTCGCAGTTACTGAGTCACCGTCAATCTTCGGTTGTCGTGGCCTACTGGGTTCTAGCCACCGCTGTTGCTCCATCTGGCCGTCGTCGCTGCTGGTCTCGGTCCTGAGCTCCTGGGTCTTGTTCTCTCGCTGCTGGTCTCGCTCTCTTGGACTCTGGGTCTCCTTGTTTATCTTCATCGCTACGACACGGCTGCTCCTCGCCTTCTCTGTCCTGGTCCTCGCCTCCTCTGGTTAGTTTTCTGGCTTAGGGTTTGAGATTCATCAATTTAGGTTTGTTTGTTGTATTTTGTGCTGTTTGATATAGGTAAATTAGGGTTGATATTTGGTTGAGTTTTGATTATAGTTGATATTTGGTTAAATCTGATTATAGTTGAGTTTTGATTATGGTTGATAATGGTTGATATTTGGTTAAATCTGATGCAGATTCAGAAATTGTTTCCTATTTTTTGTGTTGTTTCATAATGGTTGAGTTTTGATTATGGTTGATAATGGTTGATATTTGGTTGAATACTTGAATCTGATGCGGATTCAGAAATTGTTTGCTGTTTTTTGTGTGGTTTGCTAATGGTTGATGAACCTAGTTCATATAAACAATTTACATTTTCTTTTATTTCAGAAAATATGAATTCTGAAACTATGAGTAACCTTGTTACTACTGGAGTTGGTTCTGAGGCTGCTTCGGTCGAGGTTGATGAACCTAGTTCGAAAAGGCTGAGACCAGCAACCTCCGATGTTTAGAATTTTTTCAAAAAGCTCGGTCCAGATAAGGATGGAGTAGAACGTGCTGAGTGTAAAGGATGCAAGAAGGTGTTTAAAGCTGGAGGTAAGCAATATGGCACTTCTACTATAAAACGACATCTTGATAGTTGTACTCAAATTAAGCATGAAGATATTGGTCAGACTATAGCAGAATTGCAACTTAAAAGGGGTTCACTTAAGATTGATTCAGGAGTGGCTAGAGATATGTTTGCTGGGTATGTAGTTGTTGGGGATAAGCCTTTTAATATGGTTGATGATAGGAGATTTAGAAATTGGGTGAAATATATTAGTCCAACTTTGAAACTTCCTTCTAGGAATACGGTTAAGGCTGACATAGTGAAAGTTCACAAGAGAGAAGCTACAAAACTTAAAAAAATTTTAGTTTCCATTACAAATAGAATTTTCTTAACATCTGATCTTTGGACTTCCAGTACCAATGAGGGGTTTATATGTTTGACTGTACATTTTGTTGATGAGAACTAGAAATTACAAAGTGAAATTCTCAATTTTTGTCATATGCCTCCTCCTCACACAGGATTTAAGTTGTCTTCCAAAATCTTTATGCTTTTGATTGAGTGAAAAATTGATAAAAATATTTTTTTCATTACTTTGGATAATACTTCTTCTAATGATACTTGTGTTGAACACTTGAAAAGTACTTTGGATGTGCATGGTTCATTGTTGTGTGGTGGTGAATTCTTTCATGTTCGTTGCTCTGCTCATATTTTAAATCTTATTATCCAAGATGGAATGAAAATATGTGGTGATGCAGTGTATAAGATTAGAGAGTCTATTAAATTTCTGAAAAAATCTGAAAGTCGAATGGTTAAGTTTAAAGAATGTTTTGAACATATTGAGGGACTTGAATATACGACTGCATTATGTTTAGATGTTCCTACTAGGTGGAATTCACTTTATGCAATGCTTGCAAGTGCTATTCCTTATAAGAAAGCTTTTGAAATGTATAAAGTAAAAGAAGCTGGGTTTAGGGAGTATTGTCCTTCATCAGATGAGTGGAGAAGAACTGAAAAGATATGTGATTTCTTGTTACCATTTTATGAAATTACCAAGTTGATGTCTAGAACTTCTTACCCAACATCGAACTTGTATTTTTTACAAGTTTGGAAAATCCAGCTTATTTTAATGAATAGTTTGAAGAATGATGAAGTACTTATAAGAAACATGGGAGAAAAAATGATGATTAAGTTCAAGAAATATTGGGAAGAATATTGTTCTTGCATTTGGGGCAGTTCTTGATCCTAGATTTAAACTCAACACTTTGGTTCATTGCTATAATGAGATTGATCCTATTAGTGCTAAAGACAAAGAGGAACATGTGAAGAGTAAGTTATACAAGCTTTTTAGGTTTATGACCAAAATTTCTCTACAACTGTAGAGAATTCTTTCCAACTTTCAAGTAATTTTTCTCAAGCAACATCTTCTGCAATTGGAACTCAGCTTATTAAAATTGTTGGTGTAAGTATTTTTATCTACTTGGTTATATGTATTTTTCATTTTTCATGCTTTTTTATTCATATATTGTTTGTAATGCAAAGGATTTGATGTCCCGTAATCAAGAAGCTGAAGTGAAAAGTGGAAAGAACCAACTGGATATTTATTTGACTGAGGCAACATTATTTTGCAATGATGCAATCATTGATATTTTGCAATGGTGGAAAGACAACCATCATCGTTTCCAACACTATCACTAATGGCACGAGATTTGTTGAGCATTCCTATTACTACCGTGGCTTCAGAATCTGCATTTAGCATGGGTTCTCATGTTTTGAATAAGTATAGAAGTCGTTTGTTGTCAGATAATGTTGAAGCGGTGATTTGCACCAGAAATTGGATACGTGGATATGATGATTTTGGTATATTATATTTATGACATACATACTTGAGTGATTTTGAACATTATTATGTACTATTTTGCTAATATATTTATTTACTTTTTTCTAGAAGAAGATAAAGATCAGAAAGATATTACAAAAAGAAAAGGCTATTCTTCAAGAGTTGGTTCCAATGATGTTATTGACTTACATGAAGATGAAGATAAAAATTAAGTGTATTGAGTTAAGTTTAATTTGTTTTGAAGACTATTTATAATTATGTTTTTGGACTTCGGATTATATTTATTTTGTCTATGAGACTATTTATAACTATGTTTTTGTATTTTGGATAATTGGATTATGTTTATTTATTTTGAAGACTATTTATATTTAATATTTGTATTTATATTGATTTAAATAGAAGATATTAGATATGTCCTTATAAATATTAAAAAAAATAATTTTAGGCAGGCTTAGCCCGCCAGCCCGCCATTAGGCGGGGCGGGCTAGGATTTTGGGACCGCCTGAATAGGCGGGGCGGGGCGGGGCGGGCCAGCCTGCCAGAGAGCGGGCTTCCGGCGGGGCAGGATGGGCTTGCGACCCCTAGTGGGGAGAAAATTGAAATGGTTATCTCTCACGTGAGAGAGATAACTATTTCAATTCTCTTCTCACTATCCCATCAACATTTTTTAGTACTAATTGATCAAATATATCCATTTTAATTTCTTTTACCAATCCTTTTATGTACTAATTACATGCTAAAAATTTGGATTATTGATAATATTAATATTTTTTTATTATTTTCAATTTTTTAAAAAAAAAAACATGTATCTCGTTTACAGTATAAACGAGATATACACATTTCGCGTACATCTATCATATCTCGTACATGCGAAATTATCTCGTTTATACTGTAAACAAGATAAGAGAGGGATATTTATTTCGATAAATATTTTTAAAATTATTTATTTCAGTAATTATTATAATTAATTTATTTATTAAAATAAAAAATCTTTCACAATTATTTACCGTGATAAAAGAGTATTAATTTATCATTTTGTTTGTTGAATTACTACTGAAAAAAATTCAGAGACTATTATAATGCTTAGAGTTCAATTAGAATAAAAATATATATTTTTTATATAACTATCTATGCCAATATATAATTTTTCTATTTAAATTTCAAAAAAAATAATATTAAAATTTTTTTACAACTATTCCCTATTTTCTAGTTTTTAATTAAAAATTTGTAATATAATAAAGGGCAATTTACCCAAATAAATAAACTGCTTGAAATGTTTACCCAAATACATAAAATGGAATCCTCCTACGTGAATGTGCAAAACGAATTCTATGTAATCCGTGGCAAGTTAACACGGTTTTGGATTTATACGTAAACCGTGGGAGATTTCAATGGTTTAGGAACATGGCATGGCATACATAAACCGTGGTAGGTTACCACGGTTTATGAAGAAAACACTATGAATATAAAACCTGGTAATTTATTGCGGTTTATGAACAAGTTTTAATAAGCATAAACCCATGTAACCTCCCACGGTTTATGTACTTAACAAATCTAACTTGTAAAAAATTAGAACCTAAAATAATAATAAAAATAAAATTATTTAGAGTACTTAAAAAGAGTACTAAAATATGTTATTTTATATATTATTTTTAATTTAATAAATAAATATTACTTTTTACTATAAAAAAATACTTAAAAAGTTGTCATTTTTATATGTTATTTTTAATTTTATCAATAAATATTAATTTTTATTATAATAATAAAAAATTATAATATACTAAAATAGAGTACTATAAAAAAATACTATATAAAAGATACTAAAAAATATAAAAAAATTAAATATATTTAAAAAAATAATATTATAATTTAATATTATATTTTTTTGTAATTAATTAATTATTTATCTAGAAGTGATTTTAACTAATATTATCCAAACAATATTTATTTTATCAAAATCAATTTTAGTAAAATTTGCCAAACATAAATCATGTTGGCACAAACTCACTTCTACCCAAAATCAATTCTACAAAATCACTTCCATTCAAACTCCAGTTTCCCTAATGTGAATCCAAACACACACTTAAAAGTTACTGTTGAACGAAAAATATTTTTGATGAAAGTAAATTGATTCGGAGTAAGTCAGAAACAAATTTTAATGCATTTTGAAAATATTTTTAATGCAATTTTTAATGTATTAAAAATTATTTCTGACTTATTCTGAATCAATTTACTTTCATAAAAAATATTATATTTTAAAAATATATGTAAAATCCTCCATGACTCCACCACTCAAACCTGAGCAAATCCTCCCACCCTCTCTCTCAAACTCTCTCAACTATGAAGGTTTCAAAAATTTTTATTGCTTCCAAATGATCTATGTTGAGCATCAACGGATTATGTATATATATATACATATAAACGTAAACCGTGGTAGGCCACAAAAGTTTCTCTTCATGTCGTCTTTTTCATAAACCGTGGTAACCTACCACGGTTTATGCATGCCATGCCATGTTCCTAAACCGTTTGGAACCTCCCACGATTTACGTATAAATCCAAAACCGTGTTAACTTGCCACGGATTACATAGAATTTGTTTTGCACATTCACGTAGGAGGATTCTATTTTATGTATTTGGATAAACATTTTAAGCAATTTATTTATTTGAGTAAATTGCCCTATAATAAACTATTAGCACTAAATTGTTAGTTTTGATTTTTGAAAGACAAATATTTACATGTTTTCGAAGAAATTAACCAAACTTATCATAGGCAGAGCCTCAAACATCATAAGGGGACAATAGTCTCAACCATCAAATTTTTTTTATAAATTATGCATAAATTTTAGTTTAACTTCCTCTAAAATTTTTATTTTATTCTTTGTTAATTATTTTTTTTTAAATTTATGTGCAATCAACTTCACATGAAGTTGATAAATAAGAGCTGTTAGATAAAAATTTAGTCAAATCATTCAAACTATTTAACGACTCTCAACTATCAATTTCACGTGAAATTGACTGCATACACCTGAGCTTTCACCCCCTTTTTTTTTTTGCTCTTCCTTCAAAAGTAATCTATTTTTGTCCCCTAAAACTTATCCAATAAAAAATAAAAATTATTTTAAATAAAAAATATATTCATAATATAAAATAAGTTTTTTTTAATTTAGAAAAATATAAAAATAAAAACATTTAACAAAAAATTATTTTAAATTATATTAAAAATATAAAAAAATTAATCTAACAATTCCTTTGTTATACTGTTATCTTGTCGTCGTAGAATGAGAAAAGTTATATAGTTTCAACTTTCAAGTGTTTTCTACTTTGCCATGACATCTAAAACCGCTGAAGTAGGAAGACATTGAGCATTGAGAATTTAATTTGAAGAGAATGAGAATGGCAATAGCAACAAGGTATTTCAATGTGAAACTTCTTCACTCTTGTGCTTCTGCCCCCTTTCAGACTTTGTATTCTTCCTCCTTTATTAGTTGTAAGAGCGTTTCGATATTTTATTCTGATTTCAATTGTAACATTGATGATGTTGTTTACACTTTTTCTCACATTCTAGTAATTGCTATTTACCCTCTCAATTTGAAATCAATAAGATTTTCGGGAAAGCAAAAGTAGTTCTGGTATTGCAATTGAGATGAATTTTAATCTCTTTTTTTTTCTCAGAACTTTAAGGTTACAAAGAACAAACAACAAAAAAACTGAACTAAATGAAGTTGAGGCTCAGAAAAATCAAAGCACTTTAGACTACAACCTAACTATATTTTAACAATAATGTTATTTGATATTATAGACAAGGGAGATTACAAATTAACAATCACTAGTAGTCACCAAAAAAAATTAACAATCACTAGCAAGTAATAATTCAGGCAAGAGAGTAAGACATAATAATAATAGGGAAATAATATTATAACAATACAAACAAGAGAGTAAGACATGTTTATATTCCGATCCAAGAAATCAACCGAAATCAATATCAATAAGAAAAAAAATGATTTATTATAGAGTAAAATAACAATTAGGTCTCTGAAGATTTTGCGTTCGGACAAGTTAGATCCTAAAGAAAAAAAAATAACAATTAGATCCCCCAGAAATTAAGACGTTGGACACATTAAATTCTTCCGTAAGCCCATGTAACAAAATAGAACGAAGTTACTTTGCTGTCCCATTACGTGAACTGACGTGTCCGTCTCTGCCACATCTGCAGTTGGACGACGTCGTTTGGGAGATGCCCTTCCTTTATATTTGTTTCACTTTACTCTTAACCTCTTCAGTTATCCTCTATTTTTACCCATACCCTAAGGGAGAAGTTAAAGTCAAAGAGTCACTTTGCTCTGGGCTCTACAGTAACAAAAATCACGATTCTTCCTTCAACATACTAGCAAGGAAGAAGACGTCGTCAAGGAAACTGGTGTTAGCAGAGACATTCTCGACTCAGGTAAAAAATGTTGATGCTTTTTTCAGTAAGTGCATTCCTGTGTCAGTTCCTTTCATGGTGATCCCATTGTTTGGAACAAATTGTTTAATATTCTACAAAGCATAGTTTTAAATTTATTTTATTGAGCATGACACATTTTTCCATACTTAGAATTGTTAATGCATTTGTTGTTACTTTTTGAGGCTTCCGCTTATTTGTTTATGTTTCATGAAACTAATGATTAGTAGAAAGATTAGTATCACTTTATGTCGTATTATCACTTTGTGTTTCTACTTAGTAGATGGAGGAATTTGTTATTCCTGTGTTTAACCATGGAAAAAATTTGTGAGGAACAAACGAGCAGAGTTGAGTTACCGGGATGGGTTAGTTGAGAGGTTTTCAGAGATAGATATAGACCTTATGAACTTCTTTGACTTGAAGGAATTGTTCAAGAGCTTGGGATACAATGATTACAAAGCAATGATGTGGTTTGATCCAAATGATACTAATTTTAAAACCGGTTTGCATCCTATTTTTGGAGATTCAGAGATCAATGCTTTAAGGGAGCACAAAATACAAAGCAAAGAGTATGAGGAGTTCTATATATATTTTGAGCATCATATTCTTGGTGGTGAAGACGCTATAGGGTGTGATAAAGCTGATGATCCTCTTATTTCTAATGATGATAGTGATGATGCTGGATACGAGAACGTTGAAGATGAGTTGTACAAGTCCCTACCTCCTGGTGTTGACCAATCAGACACTGATATCAAAGAAGAGCATGCAAGAGTTGTGAAAAAGAAGAAGGCTGTAGACAGTAAGTGTTCTCTAAACAGAAAGAAAGTTACTAATGAAGATATTCCTATAGTTACTAAAGAAGAAGGAGTATAAGAAGGTGAGGAGGAGTTCAAGACTGCAACAACGGGCTACACAACCAGTGGAGAACTCTAATTCAAGTCAGCACCCAATTGAACTTGGAGAAGAAGAACATCATGAACATCTTGAAAATGCTGAAGAGGCTGAGTATGACCCTTTTGTTGGGTCCTTTTTGGAGACTGTCAGAGCACATGCACATGTAATGTGAAGTAACTCACATGTCGTATCTAAACTTCTTAACCATAGAACTTTTTGGATTAGATGTAGTTTAGGTTGTTAAATGAATTAGCTGATTCGGTTTGTTGTTATTGTTCACTTGTATATGTCAGGAATGTCATGTGTGCATGCTATATCTGCAATAGCTTGGAGAAATGAACGACCTAAAGACTATTGTCACCCATGGCTGCAAATGACCTCATTCAATGCTATATACCAGCATTGTATTCAACCAGTTCCAAGTGAGCAATATTGGAAAAGGGCGGAGGGATCAAGACCTATTCCACCCAAGTTTAAAAGACTCATTGAGCGTCCAAAGCTACATGCAAGAAGAAAAGACCATGTTGAACCATTGCTAAATTAAAAAAAAAATTAGGAAAAGCTTCACGGTGACTTACAGCAAGTGTGACAAATCTGGTCATAACTTCATGACATGCAAAGGAACTCCAGTAACTAAGAAAAGAAATAAAAGAATCAGATCCTCATTAAAGAATAATACATAAGAAGAGGTACCGTTATCTTAAAATTCTCCCCAACCAAAACATCAAGAAACCATTGCTGAACCTAACCCACAGTCACAGGTAAGCAGAATTAATTATATATTTATACTATTCTTAAGGTTTTAGTTGTCTGTTAATGTTTTGTTTAGGGATTTAGATGTCCTATCACTAATTTTTAAGGGATTTAGTTGTCCTACTATTAAAATGGTTAATTGATTATTTAAATATTTAGTCTAATATTGGAGCAATTGTTTCATTAATATTTATTCAGCAAAATCCAATTTCAGTAGCAAATTCTAACCCCAATGTCACTAGTCAAAATGCTAAATCAATTGGGATTGTGACTAATGGGTCTGCCATTAATATAACTGTTGCAAGTAATTCTGATGATGTTGTTCAACATGGGACTATGACCAATGAATCTGACACTAATGTAACTGATACAAGTGTAAATTTTTTGTGGAGGATATTGTTCCTACTGCATTTGTTTGTTTAATATCAAATGGATGTGGATCATAGTGAAAATATATGTGAACATTGCAAGGCCAATTAGATGATGCTCTAAAAGAGAGAAAAAGGAGAACAAGAAGGTCCACAGGGTTCATGCCTCCTGGACAAGTCCAAGCCCAATATAGACCTCCTGCTCCAGTCTAGAACCTAATCAGGCTTTTAGCCCAAGCTCAAGGCCATATTAGGCCCTCTGCAACAACAACTGTCCAATTTAGAACTCCAACTCAAGTCTAGTCAAAATCCTGTGCTGCTAAGCCACTGAATCCAATCTTATTCAGAAAAAAATTAATTGTAAAGCCTGAACAAGCTCTACCACATCCAAACCCCCATAACAATTAACAATAAGTTCAACTGATGACATTTCTGCAGAAACTCTAGCTGCAACAACAACTTGAATAGCTTCAATAATGTTTCAATTCATTCTCACCCCTAGATTTAAGCCTTAGTCAAAGTCTTGAATGGATGAAACTGTAGTATTTTAGACATAGTTGTTTAGTATTTTGGATAAGATTGTCTAGTATTTTGTGTAGGCTTTCTTTGGACTTAATTCTATTTTAAATTAGGCACAATATATTGTGCAGTTATGATAATATTTTCATATAATTTTTTTTATTTAGTAACATAGATAAGTGTTCAGTCTCTTTTTGGATTAACCCCTGTAATTGAAAATAATATTTTGGAAGCTTAGATAATATAACAATGCTTTTATGGCTATTATAGTTATGATATTTCTTTCTTTCATTCATTTCATCATTGTGAACATCATATTCATTAACACCAATATCCATGATAGATCATACAATGATTTAAAAATACTTATTCGTTACTGTATTCATAATAATACAATTGTAAATACTACAACATTCATGCATCAGCTATCTAATTTGATTCACCCAGAACCTTTTCCACACATTCACAATAATTGTAATTAAAAAACCAGTCATAAAATATACAACATTCCTAAACCAGGCATACATCATATGCATTTATTTGTTTTGTTTGAATGTGCATTACTTTGGTTTGCCTATATGTCCAACTATGCTTACTTGCTATATGTTTTACTTGTTGTAATTGTATCCTATCTGTGTGTCTGTATTGTTTGTCTGTACAACTGAAATATCCCTTGTCTGGCAGAGGAGTGGTGAGGATAGTTTCACTGGTGTGTTTTGGAAGACTGGAGGAAGTAGAAAGTAAGGGGTTAAGTTAGAATTAAGTATATATCTTGGAAACCTTAAATAGTCTACCTAAATTATGGTTTATCTTATTCCCTTAAGTTTAATTCTGCGTATCAAAGTTCTAGGATCGCCCCTAGCTTTCCCGAGACCTTATATATTATGCATGTTGGTACTATTACCATGCTGAGAACACTCGATTCTCATTCCATACATATATTTGTGGATTTCAAATGCAGGTCGAGAAGCACCTCGCTAGGCGTCTGGAGTTTTCTTCTGCAAGCGAAGCCAGGTTGCTATATTTTGATATTTTGGATATATATATATATATATATATATATATATATATATATATATATATATATATATATATATATATAGACTCATCCTTTGTATATGCTTTACTTTAGTCCCTCTTAGAGGCTTTTTGGAGAACTAGGTGTTTACTTTATGTATTTTGGGATATTTGGGTTGTATATATATATGTATATGATATTCTCCGGCCGGCCTTGATTTCGCAGGTCGAGTTTAGAGCTTGATATTCTATAGATTAGATTCTCTATTCTATGTATATATTTCTTTGCTTTCCTTCCTACCTATGGTTCTATTTACGCAAGCGATGCACTTTTCTTTTTGCGACTTGTTGTTTAAGTTTTCCTTCAAGTCTCCTAGATAATAACTTTTCTTTCAACTATACTATGTATATATTTTATTTTAGAGGTCGTAATACCACACCACCTCTATTTTACGGTTTAAGCGTAAAGCTCTATATGATATGGTGTTACATAACGCATAACCTCTAACCAAAATGACGTGTTTCATTTAAGTACTTTGGCGTCGGATTTTTTTGCCCCTATATCTGACAGTAATGATCGCGCCAATTTTTTTCCCTCCAATTATTACCAACTAATTTACCGTCGAAAAATCGAATCCAATAGTAATTTTTTTACCCGACGAATTTATTACCAAATTCGCTGCTAACCTCCAAAGCTAAATCCAATGGTCTTTAGTATTTTTTTTTATAATGATAAGATTTTATGAATGCTCATTTAAACAGAGTTTTAGATGTTCGGTTATATAAAAGTTTAGATATTTGATTATATAAAATTTTAATGTTCGACTATATGAAATTTTAGACATTGATCTTTTTCCTTTGTATTTTTTATAATTTTAAGAAGTTTTAGTTTTGGATGATTAACTTAATTTTATTTTATTTTTTAAAATTTTTGGCAAATGGTTGTAAGAATGTGGCGGCTGAACGATGGGCGTCAAAAAGTGGCTTACAGGTTGTAGTTATTTGCCACTCGAAGTGACTGCTAGTAGTGAGTAGTTGCTATAGGATGTGTGTGGTTCAAGTATTACTTTGTTACAAACATTCCATTTCCATGGGAATCAAAGATATTCAAGGAGAATGTGGGAATTAAAATGATGGTATTTTGATTCCCTAGAATCAAATTTGCTTAGGAATAGCTTTTCAAACTTTGAACCAAACATGAGAATATGATATTCTCATATTAAAATTCCTAGGAATTATTTATGATTCCTCCAACCACACACACTCTTAGAGTAATCCTCAATAAAAATAGAAATTTTGATATTGATAGTAATAAGAGTGATCATTAGAGAAAAATAAAACAAAAATAAAAAGAGATAGAATAAAATAAAAGAAAAATAAAAATTAAAAAATAATCTTCTAAACATTGATTCTTTAGTAGAATAAGAGGTGGCAAGCGGACTAGCTCATCCCGCCTCACGTTGCCTATTACGGCAATTTCGTATCTCTCTTCCGTCCCGTCTAACGAAGAGCTAGTAGGCTAGCAGGATGAATCAGCCAGTTTTAGCTTTTGTTTTTTTTTTTTTTAAATTGATAAAAAGAAACACGCGACGGGAGACTTTCTCAGCGGTGAACACAGCCTCATAATGGACGTGCAAGGTGGGATGGTTGCTCACTTTGGCATGGTGAAACTCGGAGACTCTTTGGAAGCGATGACTCTACCAGCAGTAAGAACAAAGCAAAAGAGAGACTCCTTGAGATGGTTTGCGTGTGACTTTGTTGTATTGCATGTGTGAAACAAAAAGAGGGCGTTTGTGACTTTGTGCGACTCTTTGACAAGTTAAGCTTCCCGACGGACTTCCTCATGTTTGTCGCCCCTAAATAAAATATATTTTTTTATCTTTGGCTAAATCTTTGGTGACATTTTAGCCGTCGTGTATTCAATAGAATTATAAATTATAAATGGTTACATTTCCCGCCCAATTGACGTGTGCACTAACGTCAGCATTTACTTTCCTTGGCCACGTGAAGAGGACTATGTCACTTCAAAACTCTCTCAAAACTTTCCTCTTCACAATTTCTCCCTTCATTCATTTACTCTCTCATATTTTTTCTATATAAATCCTCACATATAGCTAATAGTTGATAACGGTTAAGTGTTAACCAACTAAGAATCAAACCACCTTATTGTTCAGAAAGTTAGAGATAGTAGTAATAATAAAAACAGAAATGGCAGAGGAAATTAGATTCTTTGAGCTGAACACAGGTGCCAAGATACCTTCTATTGGGTTTGGCACTTTTATTGGGTTAGGTCAGGATCAAAATCCTGGCGCCTTGGCCGAAGCAGTCACTAATGCGATTAAGGTATTATTATTATTATTATTATTATTATTATTATTATTATTATTATTATTATTATTATTATTATTACTATTATTTGTTATTTTAATGCATTGATAATATACATTCGGATAATTACATCCGTTATTTTAGATAATCATTTACATAGTTAACATAAAAATAACTATTTTACAAATAGTATATCAAAATTAAATTATTGTTGTTATTATTGCCATGCTTTTGTTTTTATTGAATCTTCACTTTAGATTTTAGTGTTATAATAAACTTTTGATTTGAAAGTGAGAACTTCAGAAATGTATGATTAGTTGATTACTATTGTGTTTTTCATGCAAGGTTGGATACCGGCATATCGACTGTGCTTCAGCTTACCGCAATCAAGCAGAGGTAATGGTTAATGATTAGCCATTAATGATTAATTACTGAATCATTATATATATATGATCCTACTACTTATTTATTTGCTTTATCAATCTATCTATCTGTGTTCTGTTTGTGGAACGTTCTCCCGTAGTGTTAAAACATGTGAATTAGGATGTTATTAGTAACATAAACAAGACATACTTTATCTTTAATGGGCTTGTATTATCTTAACAGGCCTCCATTTCTAAAAGTGTACAATAACTTTTTATGTTTAAATTATATAGCACTTGACATCTTCGGTAAAACTTGGAATCTTGGTTTGCATGTGCAGATTGGTTTGGCTCTCAAGAAGCTATTTGATGAAGGTATTGTAAAACGTGAAGACTTATGGATAACCTCCAAATTATGGTATATACTTTATTCTAGAACTAGTAATTTTACTTGTAATATGTAAAGTTTTAAAAATAAATTGTATTTTAATATTTAATATTTTATGTATAAAATTTAAAAAAATAATAATATCTAACTTTCTTTTCATAAATATTAAAAATTTTATCAAATAAAAAAAAAAAGAAATATTAGTTTCGTATTCTATTTTAGTGCCTCTTGCATATAGTAAATACTTTATAGGTTAGCATTTTTTGTTAGAAGCGCTTTTCATATAGGGCCTTCCAATTAATATACCAAAAAAAAATTTGTGTTACGGTGACAAAATAAACAGTGGTATCTAAAAAAATAGTTTAAAAAGAGTAATATTTTGATAATAAATTTTAAAAATTGTAGCATATTTATTAAAAAACCAAGATAGATAGAGTGAATGAAGAAGGGAAAGTAAACTCTTTAATTAAAAGATTTTATTTTAATTACAATAAAATAAAATATTATAATATATTTTAATTATTGAATTAATAATATATAATATATTTTAATTAAATTACAATAAAATAATATTATGTGACATATTTTGATTATTAGTGATTAGTAATAATATTAAGAAAAAATAAATAAGAGAGAAGAAAGAGAGATAGAAAAGGAAAAAGGAGAGATTATTTTATTTTAAAGGAAAAAATTTTAATTCAATTGAAATGAAAAAATGTTATGTCCTACATTTTAATTCTAAAATTAACAAAATATAACAAATATAATGGATGTTATGGTATTTTTTAAGGTTAGAAATACTCAAATTGGTTCCTAACAAATTTGTATTTTTAGAAGTCTTCAAAAATTATTCATGTCATACAAATTGATTCTTCTATCGTTTTCAATCAAATATTATATATATATATATATTGAATGTATGATGCACAGATACGACACAGAATACGGCGACACATAAATTTTAAAATTTTATAAGACATGGAGATATATATATATATATATATATATATATATATATATATATATATAATATAATATAAAGTATTTTTTAGATAAATTGTAATGATTTTGATATATATTTTATTGACATTAAAACATAAATTAATTTTTAAATTCTTTTTAATGTTTTATTTTAATTATATAAAGTATTAAAATATTTTTTATTTTAATAATAATAATATATACTATTTTTAAATTTATTTAAAGAATACATATTAAGAATAAAATTGGACACATTAATACATCGATGGTATTTAAATGTGCCTAAGCGTGTTCCGTAAAAATTTTTTTATTTTTTTTATTAAGACACAGTTAGACATGCATATCAAACAAATGTCAATAAATATCGTATCCAAAATGTATCCGATACGCAAACATGACAACTCAACAAAGTGTCTGTACTATATAGCATTGAATAAATAAATCCCTAATAAATTTTTTTATAAGACAATTAAATCCTAAAAAATATCCCTTTAAGACAGTTTTCTTCTTTCAAACCCATGGAAGACCAATCTATTTGACAAAATTAACCCTCCTAACTTCTAGAGAATAAAAGTTAGGATATAAAAAATTTTTTGAGGATCAATTTGAGAATTTAATAATAATTTCTTGGCTATACCCAGGTGTGCAGATCATGATCCGGAAGACGTACCAAAAGCGTTAGATAAAACCCTGCAAGAATTTCAACTCGACTATGTAGATCTTTATCTGGTATGTGTTAGTTTTGTTCAGGATGTGGAAGATTAAGCACTCCTAAATCTTTTTTATTTTTAAGTAAGTTGAGCAATGCTACACAATAAATACATTTGAAAATTTTTTACGAAAATCATTGTTGGATCTTTTTTGACAATTGAATCAATGCTTGACATTCAAAATGATACCATTGCCACATCATTCTGGGAAATATAATTCTGAAAAAAAGAATTTTCTGGTTGTTAAGGGTGATCCATTAATCTTAATACTTTGATGAATTGAATTGAGCGGTTATGTATAGATTCATTGGCCGGTCAGCATGAAAAAGGGTTCAGTTGGAATCAAGCCTGAAAATCTTACAATACCAAACATTCCGAATACATGGAGGGCAATGGAGGCGCTGTATGACTCCGGCAAGGCTAGAGCTATTGGAGTATGCAATTTCTCTTCAAAGAAGCTTCAAGATCTTTTGGATATAGCTCGCGTGCCTCCAGCTGTTAACCAAGTGGAGCTGCATCCGCAATGGCAGCAACCGAAATTGCACGAATTCTGCAACTCTAAAGGAATTCACCTATCTGTAAGTACACCAAGTAAAATCCAGAGAATATCTCAAATTTCATGTGTATGCATAGAGAAACTTATTTCAAAATCTTCATGGTCTAAGAAAGGAACAATTGTTCCTTTTTTTCTCATTTTGTAGAAGAGTGAACTTCAAATGGTTGTATATATCGTCAACCGTGATTCTAGATGCTAATTTCTTGTGATGACGAATGTTTATTTTCAGGGATATTCTCCATTAGGGTCTGTATTACACAAGAATGACCTCCTTAAGAATCCTGCAATTAATCTGGTAGCAGAAAAGTTAGGGAAGACACCCGCGCAAGTGGCCCTTAGGTGGGGTCTGCAGGCGAGGCATAGTGTGTTACCTAAAAGTGCAAATAAGGAGAGGATCAGGAGTAATTTTGATGTCTTCGACTGGTCTATACCTGATGAGCTAATGGCCAAATTATCTGAAATCAAGCAGGCGAGTGACGAATTTAATCTAGTTTTATGTTTGGGTTGCTTCAACTAGTCGAAGACTCTTCCATAATGCTTTGATTTTCTTGGCCACTAAGCGTGTGATTTGTTATTCATTAGAGGGTATTTTACACATTATTTAATAAGATTACTAGCAATCTAGATTACCACTTTTTAAATTAGTAAAAATGCAGATGGATAACCACAAACCAGATACCCACCTATGACCACTTAGAATCCTACCCAATAATGATTGAGCAATTTATTGTTCCCACGCATCTTTAACAAAAACAAACTAACAAAATCTACCTTAATATTTAATTTCTCTTAAGCACTTATTTCCTCTAACACTTGTTTATGAAACCATAAATTCATTATCTTATGTACAGCACAATAATAACAGTTGAATTTAACTCATGCAGGAGAGACTTATTGATGGTAATGGATACTTTGTTCATGAAACTTATGGTGCCTATAGAACTCCAGCAGAACTTTGGGATGGTGAATAGAGAATTATATGTAATATTTTATTGGTTAAAAATTTCACTGTTATCAGATATTGTTGTAATTGGTGTAATTGATGAGAGTGCAGAAATAAAAAGAAATCTAGCTTAATTTTTTGTCCTTGTAATGTTTCCTTTCAAATTGGTTTCTATGCTTATTATATGTCATTCTATGCTTGAAAAAAAAAAAGAAATCTAGCTTATATGTCGTTCTATGCTTGAAAATTGGTTTCTTATAAAAAAACAAGTTTTAACATAACTCAGGGAAATGAACTGAAATGTATAATAGCAAGAGAAGCAATTTAAGAAAAATTCAAGAAGTGATGTTTAAAATAGTAAACTATTACAAATAATATAATTCTACGGCCTTCCATTGAGAAAGCAGAGTATAAAAAATAAGTTGTTTCAACCTACTTTTCTATTAGTCATGAATACATATATATACATCATTTAATATGAAACTATATCAATTTTTTTTCTATCTTAAAAGACATAATTTTATATCCTAATAATAAATTTACACGAGAGTGCTTTTTGAGTATTGGATATATACTTAATTATAGAAATATTATTGATATAATATTTCTTTGTATATCTAAATTATCCATTAATACCCCTTCTTAAGGTGGAGCATGCAAGTCTTCAATGCACAATTTGACTAATATTTCCTCAAATTTTTTGGCACCAAGAGCTTTAGTAAAAAGGTCGGCCAACTAAGTGTGAGTGGGAACATAAGATGAAAGGAAGCGTCGGTGCACGATCTCATTCCGAACAAGATGACAGTCTACTTCAACATGTTTCGTGCGTTCATGAAAAACTGGATTTTTAGCAATGTGAAGAGTAGCTTGACTGTCGCAATAGAGACGAATGGGGACATGATGAGGCACGTATAGAGATGAGAGTATATCTTTAATCCACTTCAATTCTTTTGTTGTTTCTAAGTTTTCCAAGATATTGGTGAGTTACCAAGCTAGATGAACCAACCTGTGATTGACTTGCGAGTGAGTGGACAACTAGCCCAATCAAAGTCACACCATCCATAGAGCTGCGAATCATCCTTTCGTGGAAGAATAATTCCTTTACAACACTTAAAGCGTCTTGTCATTGTTCGATGCGTGGATTTTGCATGAACTGGGATAACATGTTAACACTGTAGGCTAGATCAGGTCGAGTAAAATACAAATAAATTAATCTTCCAACAAGCCGACGATATATGCTAGGATCAGATAAAAGGAACTTGCAGCTGACCCTAATCGATGATTCTCTTTGCACGGTGTTGCTACAGACGTAGCACCTAGAAGTCCTGCGATGATTATGTCCAAAGCATATTTTCTTTGGCACAAAAAGATTCTAGTCAGAGATCTGGCAACCTCAACTCCCAAGAAGTATTTCAGTTGGCCTAAATCTTTCATGTGAAAACATGTGTGTAAATATTCTTTGAAACTTTGAATTGTAGCACCATTATTTTCTGCAATTACAAGGTCATCAACATATACCAAAACTACCAATTGCACGCTATTATGGCAAAGGCTAAACAAGGAATGATCCTTTGGAGATTGCTTAAAACCATATCGAAGGAGGGCAGATGAAAATTTTGCAAACCAGCAACGTGGGGTCTGCTGCAGTCCGTAGAGAGATTTCTAAAGTTTACAGATAAGTCCTTATTGAGGCACCTGAAAACCAGGGGGAAGCTTCATGTAAACGTCCTCATCAAGTTCTTCATGAAGAAATGCATTGTGGACATCCATCTGGTGGAGTTCCCAATCCTGGGCTGCTGCCACTGCGAGTGTTGTGTGAATTATTACCATCTTTATCATTGGGGAAAATGTTTCATTATAATTCAAACCTTTCACTTGATTATTTCCCAAAATTATCGGTCTTGCTTTGAATCTCTCTATTGTCCCGTTAGAATTGTATTTAATTTTGTAAACCCACTTACACCCATGTGCTTTCTTTCCTGGAAGAAGGGTTGTGAGCTTCCAAGTGTCATTAAGTTGAAACGCACGAATTTATTGGGACATTGCTTCGCGCCAATGCTCATCTCTAACTGCTTGAGAGAAAAATAGAGGCTTCTGTTCTGTCTGGAGAGATGCAAGAAAATTGCGGTGTTGTTTGGAAAAAGAATTATAATTCACAAAATTTTGTATAGGATAAGACACACCTGAGAATTTTGATGGAGAGGGAGGTTGGTCTGTAGAACTTATTGGTATCGTGGCAGCAGAGACAAAATCGTGCAACGTGACTGAGGGTGTCTTCATACAGTGACCCCGACCAAGTGGAACGTCCATCATGACTAGTGGTAGATCAGAAGTTGGCGTTGTTTCTGCTGCACTTGGTTCCGATGCATCGTCAGCGATGTACTCTTCAATCTCTTCATTGAGCTCATATCCCCCTTGTTTGTCAATAGGTGCTTGAATGAGGGAATTTTCAGCACAGTCATTTAAGTGTGGAGTACTAGGCCCAAGTGTGGGTGTTAAACTTGGCCCATTGTCTGTGTCTTCTTCAATAATTATTTCTATCACAAGAGATCCAATATCTTCAATCCGTGGTTCCAAAGCCTGATCTGCTTTAAAAGGGAACATATCTTCAACAAAATGGACGTCATGAGAGACAAAGAAAACTTCTTTTTTCAAGTCAAATAGTTTCCATCCTTTTTTCCCAAAAGGATACCCGACAAACACACATTTTTTGGCTACGGCTGGCAAATTTATCCCCTTGTCTATTCTGGTTTTGAGCATAACACAAAGAGCCAAAAACCCGTAAAATGCTCATAACTTGGAATTGTTCTATGGAAAATCTCATACAGAGTCTTATTCTTTAGTATTGAGGATGGCATACGATTAATTAAATAGCCAGCAGTTAAGACACATTCTCCCCAAAACTGAATAGGAAGATTGCCTTGAAAATGTAATGATCTAGCAACATTGAGAATATATCGATGTTTGCGCTCCACTCGTCCATTTTGTTGTGGTGTATTAACACATGACGATTGGTGAACAATGCCTTGTTGTAGGAAGTATTGTTTTAAACACATGAATTCTGTTCTATTATCAGATCACATCATTTTAACATACTTGTTATATTGGCGTTCAACCAAAGTGAAAAAGTTTTTCAATGTGGTTGATGACTCAGCCTTTTCTTTCAACAAATATATCCAAACTGCTCGTGAACAATCATCCACAATAGTTAAGAAATACGAAGCACCACATGAGGAGGGAGTTCTATAGAGTCCTCATAAGTCACAATGGATTAAATAAAAAATATTGGAAGCTTGATAGTCACTTAAAGGAAATTATCTCTTGTTTGTTTAGATTTTTCACAAATTTCACAAATCTCATTGGTTGTATATTTCTCACTTACATTGCGGAGTATTTGTACAATTTTAAATGATGGATACCCTAGTCTCTTATGCCAAAGCGCTAGTTGATTCTCTGTTCTAGCATGACAAGCTTGAATCTTGTGTGCCCCACGATACCAATAGAGCCCATCATTCTGCTCACCCGCTCCAATCAGCGTCCTCGAAGTGCGGTCCTATATGACACAAAATTTATCAGTGAATTGTACTAGACAGTGTTCATCTATTAATTGAGAAACTGAAAGTAAGTTGCATTTTAATTGAGGTACATAGAGAACATTTTTCAATTCAAGTCCTTCAAGTATCACTGTTCCTTGCTTGCACGCTATCACCTGCTCTCCATCTAGTAAACCGACTGATAAATAAAAAAATTTTCTATGATCCATAAATAAAAAATTCTTTTACCAGTCATTTTCTCAGAGTCATTTGATTTTTGCTTGCTGATCATATCTACCAATACTTTTCATTTCTCATTGGTCAATCCTAACATCTCACGTCTCGTATCTTCCTTCATTTCTTGGTCGATCACCCCACCATTCTGGATATCCTATAATCTGAAAGCATCTTTTAACATCATGCCCACTTTTGCCATAGTTAGAGCATATTATTGATTTTTGACTAGGATATCCTTATCCTTTCGTTCGGTTCCTTGCCTGCATCGCGAGTCCCACAACCAACCCTCTCTCTTCTTCTGATGCCTTAGCCATCGTCTTCACTCTCTCCTCTTGGACTCGCATTGCGTACACACGATTTAGTGATGGCAAAGGATCTGTTGCCAGAATATTTGACCGCACTATTCCGTAACTCGCATTATCTAGGCCCATAAAAAATTGGCAGACCCTCTCTTCTTCCCTTCTTTCTCAAGTTGAGATCCAATTTCGCATTTACATCCACCACACGTGCATTTGGGAATTTGCTCGCAATGTGCTAATTCATCCCACAGTACTTTCAATTTCCCATAATACGCCATCATGGCCATTCCTTCCTGCTTGCATCTCGTCAAATCTGACTTCAGTTGTTGTATTCGTGGTCCGTTCACAACAGAAAACTGCTCTTTGATATCTTCCCACGGTGTATGCGCGTTCTCAACATACGCAACGGTTGACCGTAGGCTTGGTTCGATCGTGTTCAAGATCCATGATACAGTCATGGATTGGACTGTCGATCAATCATCAAGATGAGATGCATTTTGTTCTGGTTTCATAAGAGTTCCATCAATGAATTCCCATTTTCTCCGAGCCCGAAGTGATATTTTCACAGCTCTAACCCATTCTTCATAATTTTTTCCATACATCTACACTTGTGTGATTACATTTACTGGGTTGTCACTCGCATTGAGGTCATATGGCGAGTAAGTTTTCTTTGTTCCTTCTTCTGAAGCCTTTGGTACATTTACAGAGTTCTTTCCTGGTTCTGCTGCCATGGTTATGCAGCCTAGGTTCTTTTTGTATTTGTCGGTATTAGAGTAGGCTCTAATACCATGTAGAAAATAAGTTGTTTAAACCTGCTTTTCCATTAGTATATATATATATATATATATATATATATATATATATATATCAAAGCTTTCCTATTTTAAAAGACATAATTTTCTATCCTAATAATAAATATACATGAGAGTACTCTTTGAGTACTAAATTTATACTTAATTTTAGAAATATTATTGATATAATATTTTTATGTTTATCTAAATTATCCATTAATACAAAGTCATTTGCTTTTACATTTAAGATGAGTTTAAAATTTTTTCCATAATAAAAAAGTATAATAAAAGTAAACAGAGGTGAAAAAGGAAAGCATTCAGAACACTCGCATTAGAATACTCTAACTCTTTCTATCATAAACAGGATTTCATTATAAATGACAAATAACAATTACATTTAGCTCTGAATAACCAAGGAACTTTATTCTACAACCTAATTCTATAATAAAGAGGATTTATAAAAATGCATTTAGTGATGTCAACCCAAAGATATAATATTGAGAAAAATGGCCAACACTTGTGTCATTTGACTATGTCAAATTGTCAAAAATCAAAGCTTACAATAACGTGGAACAAGAGGCACGCCAATCAACAAACTTAATAAATTAATTGACGGCTTAGTTTAACTAGAGAGAAAAATGTTACCTTATTTTAAGAGTAAAGAATCAATTTGGTCTTTGTCTATTTTTACGAAGGACAAAGTGATTTCTGTCAAAATAAAAGGGACACTTCGATCCTCAACCTTTTTATTTTGAGACAATACAATCCTTTTGTAAAAACAATTATTAAATAATAATAAAAATTAATTTTGCGAGAATTTTATTTTGTATTTTCTGGAGGTTTTAAACCTTCACAAAAATCTTTTCAATAATATAACCAATTACTACCATTATCTTTTTCATCCTCATTATTATCACTCCTAGCTCTATTATTTTTATTGTGTAACTATACTTTATCATCATCATTATCTCCTTTACCGTCATCATCACCAATACTAATATTATCAACATTAAAGTTCTCTTCTTTCATTTCTTATTCGATGTTATTTTTTTCCTTTAAAAGGTATTGTACTATAATTACTTTTTTGCGGTATCATTTTTATCAATGATTTTTCTTCACTTAACCATCATTAATGAAGGAATTTTTTAAAAACAAAGTTATTAATAGTTTGTAGAAGTTTAAAACCCCCACAAAATACAAATAAAACTCCCACAAAACTAATTTTTATTATTATTTAATAAATTTTTTAACAGAGAAACCGTATTGTCCCAAAATAAAAAAATTGAGGGTCGAAGTGTCTATTTTTTTTAGACAGGGATCGCTTTGTCCTTCGCAAAAATGGACAAGGATCGGATTGGATATTTACTCTTGTTTTAAAGCTTCATAACTTCTCCTGAGATCATTTCACGAAGAAGCTTTTAGCCTTGCACCAATCCAAAGATCTTAAACTGAAATACATAAAAAAAATCTTATTCACCTATAGAACTACTTCACAAGTTCATATAAATACACCTTCAAGATTACAATCCAATCAGAACAAGAAAGTAAGATATCTTTATATTAGGATTCAAGAAATTGACCAAAAAAATTGTTTAAATCAAAAGGCAACATATCTTATTTTAAAGCTTCATAACACCTCTAGAAGTCATTTCACCAAAAAGCTTTTCTGCCTTACCATTTTCAATCCTTTCAAAAAGAGCTTTTATTATTATCTCATAAGTTACTACGTTAGGGAAGCAATCATTTTTATCTACTTTTTAAACCATGATCTTGCTTTTAGAGATGGATAAGAAGGTTGCTTCCCTGACATAGTAAATAGATAATTATTAGAGCTCTTCTTAAAAAGAATGAAAATGATAAAGCAGAAAAGCTTCTCCGTGAAATGATTTCTAATGGAGTTATGAAACTTTAAAACAAGGTATGTTGCGTTTTTCCATTGGAACAATTCTTTTGGTCAATTTCTTGGATTTGATTATAAAGATATCTTAGTTTCTTGTTCTCACAGTATTGTAATCTTGAAGTAGTATTTATATTAACTTGTAAAGTAGTTTTCATGTATTTCGGTTTAAGATATCTGGATTAGTGTGACTAGCCTTAATTTTGATTTGTTGGTCATTGTTAATTTGTAGCCTAAAGTGCCTTGATTATTCTAATCCTAAATTGAATTGATTATTCGTGTTGGAGATAAGTGTGTGTCTAACAAAATACTATCATAAATTATTATTATTATTATTATTATTATTATTATTATTATTATTCCATTTTATAAGAATAAATTTTTATAATTTATGATAGTGTCCTTAATTAAAATTAGAAACGAATAATTACGATAGGGATCATAATAATGAGATATACATTTTTTTGAGTACTTTTAATTTAAATTGTTCTTAATCGTAGAATCACTAAAAATGGGACATTAGTGATTCGGATATATATATATATATATATATATATATATATATATATATATATATATATATGGTATATATAGAGATATAACCATTGAACCGACTCACTCTAAGAATTCCTAATGGTTATAATTACCGTATATTTGTCAATAGGATATTCTTATGATGAACATAATATTAGAATTTTTCTTTGACCTGCGACTATCATAGTAATTAACAATGTATTTGTTATACTTTGATTCCGGACACCTAACACCCTATGGTGTTAGTTGAATGGACTGGGTATGATTTAAATACTTGTAAAATTAATGATTAGTTAAAATGGAATCCATCAACTATGGTAATGAGTTTGAGCTCTACGATTATAATGAATGAAATAAACAATGCCTTGGCCAAGGGGTTTGAATGAATTAAGAAATGAGTTTCTTAAGTCATTCATAATTCATTATAATAATGGTAACAAGTTAGAGTTTGATAATCAAACCGTACTCTAAAAGTTAGCCAAGAGCTGAAAAGATGGAAGGAGATGTATTTTTGTTCATCTTGGGTTCTTAGTAAAAATATTATTACTTCATACTATCGGGTCGTCAAGGAGCATTACTAAACGCCAACCTTGATTAGTAAATTTAGTATGACTAATATACTACCCGCTTAGTATTGAACCTATGGGGTCACACACTAACGAGTGTTTTAATCCTTAGTAAATAATCATTTAATTATTATTTTGATTAGATCAAATAAATAATTATATTAATTCAAATGGAGTATTATTATATTCTTTGCTAGCACTATGAATATAATAATATTATAATTGAGAATATTAAATAATTAATTATTTATTCTATGATGAGTTTTAAATATGGATAAGATCCTAATTTCAAATTAAGTTGTAATTTGATTCACAAACCAGTCACCAATCTCATACTATATATGTGTATATGATAAAAGAAATAAAATACAAGTTTTTCTCTTTTACCTCCACATACACAAATATTCCAATTCTTAGTGAAGAATTGCTGGTGCAAGGAGTTGCAAGAAATTTATCAGTTAAATCCATTGGTCCAGGAGTTGACAACAAGGATCAATCTCGGTGTGGATACACATAGTACCTTCGTACTATCGAAGGAGAAAGTTTTCATTCACTAGGGTACTCAGGTATTGGCATATAACCCATCTTATTTCAATAAAGCTTTAAGCACAAAATAGATCAATAAGATTACTTTATTACTTCCGTCGTATATTATGAACACTTGTAATCCTTCAGTGGTATCAGAGCCATGGCACTTTTATGTTTAAAGTTTTATTGCAAAAATTTACATAATTAATAGGATTATTTTAAGTTTTGTTATTATAGTAAATGTGATTCCTAATAATGGCATGGGATGCCATTGTCAAAATTATAAATTTATGTGGGATAAAATTATATGTATGTTAAGGAACATACTGTTGTTATTATTTTATTTATTTATGAAATAAAACTGAAAGGAAAAAAAAGGATAATAAATTTTATACTTTGTTTACGAGGAGTTACCTGACAACCAGGAGATTCGTACTCAAGTATAAAATTTATATATGTATTTGATACATGGAATGAATTAATTTTTACTTGAACCTAGACAACCTAGGAGTATAAAATATAATTCAATTAAATAAGAACCTAACAACTAGGTAATTATTTGGGATTAAAATTGTATGTGATACATTTAATCATCTATTTAAAATTGTATGAGTAATGACTTGACAACCAAGATACTCATTCATGATTTTAAATATTTTTTGAGAAATAAAGATTTCTTACTTTTCTATAATAATAATTATTATAGAAAGTATTATTTGTATGTGTGAATACATACTTATATTTGTTTTTTCCTTTTAGATTCATGAATAATATGTCTGCACTATCACTGCGTGGCATATTTGAAAATAACAAATTGGCTGGAGCCAATTATGATGATTGGTATCGCAATTTGAGAATTGTTCTCATGCATGAAAGGCTAATTGATATAATCGATAAGCCTGCTGTTACGGCTCCAGTTCCTAAAGAGGATGGAAGTATTGATAATGAGGCAACCAAGGCTTATGAGAAGTACTTGAAAAATGGTCTTACTGCCAAATACATCATTCTGGCATCCATGGGTTCTGATCTTCAGAGGCAACATCAGGATATGGATCCACTAACTATTATTGAACATCTTAAGAAGATGTATGGTGCACAAAGTAAGACGGCCCGATATCAATTGTTCAAAATTTTGTTTAGATCCACACTTGATGTGGACTCTCCTGTTGGACCCCATGTTTTTAAGATGATTGATCTTATTGAACAACTTGAGAAGTTGGGATGCAAATTAGGCAAAGAACTTTCACAAGATTTGATCTTGCAATCTCTTCCAGAAACTTTTTCACAATTCATTGTTAGCTTTAATATGATTAAAGTAAGCTGTGATTTTCATGAAATTCTCAACATGCTAATTGATTATGAGAATCAAATTGCATCTGTGAAAAAGAAAGGAGTTGCTATGGTAGTTGGCAGCTCTTTTAAGAAGAAAGAAAAGTGAAAAGCAAAAGAAAATGGAAAGAATAATTTTAAAAGAGAACCCATGGCACTTAAGGGTGGTGTGACCAAACCCAAGGGCAAACAAGAAAAGGCTGACAAAAATGATGCTGAATGTTTTTATTGTAAAGGCAAAGGTCATTGGAAAAGAAACTGCAAGGAGTACCTTGCTTCTTTGAAAACTGGTGCACGAATTTGTGATTCGCACAACTAACCAGCAAGTGCACTGGGTCGTCCAAGTAATACCTTACGTGAGTAAGGGTCGATCCCACGGAGATTATTGGTTTGAAGCAATCAATGTTTATTTTATTAATCTTAGTCAGGAGTTCAACAAAGTTATTTGGATTTAATTTTAAGAAGTCAAAGTATTTAAAATTATAAATTGGAATTATTAGATTTTATTGGAAAGGTAAACGAGAACAATAGAGTTACTTGTTTATAAAGGACTGGGGAATATGTTGGAGTTTTGGAGGTGCTTTGTCCTTTGACTTCAACTCTTCCTTGAAATCCTCTTCTCACACGCAGATTCCTTCCATGGCAAGCTCTATGTAGGGTGTCACCGTTGTCAGTGGTTACTTCCCATCCTCTCAGTGAAAACGTTCCTATGCTCTGTCACAGCACGGCTAATCATCTGTCGGTTCTCAATCAGGTTGGAATAGAATCCCTTGATTCTTTTGCGTCTGTCACTAACGCCCAGCCCTCAGGAGTTTGAAGTACGTCACAGTCATTCAATCCTAGAATCCTACTCAGAATACCACAGACAAGGTTTAGACTTTCCGGATTCTCATGAATGCCGCCATCAATCCGGCCTATACCACGAAGATTCTGTTGGGGAATCTAAGAGATATTCATTCAGTCTAATGTAGAACGGAGGTGGTTGTCAGGCACACGTTCATAGATTGAGGAAGGTGATGAGTGTCACGGATCATCACCTTCTTCACAATAAAGCGCGAATAAACATCTTAGACAAGAACAAGCGTGTTTAAATGGAAAACAAAGGAATTGTATTAAATCATCGAGACGCTGCAGAGCTCCTCACCCCCAACAATGGAGTTTAGAGACTCATGCCGTCAAAAAGTATGTAATTCAGATCTGAAAATGTCATGAGGTGCAAGAAATGTCTGTAAAAGTTGTTTAAATAGCAAACTAGTAACCTAGGTTTACAGAAAATGAATAAACTAGGATAATTGGTGCAGAAATCCACTTCTGGGGCCCACTTGGTGTGTGCTGGGGCTGAGATTAAAGCTATCCACGAGTAGAGGCCTTTCTTGGCGTTAAACTCCAGGTTATGACGTGTTTTGGGCGTTCAACTCCGGATCATGACGTTTTTCTGGCGTTTAACTCCAGACAGCAACATGAACTTGGCGTTCAACGCCAAGTTACGTCGTCTATCCTTGCGCAAAGTATGGACTATTATATATTGCTGGAAAGCCCTGGATGTCTACTTTCCAACGCCGTTGAGAGCGCGCCAATTGGACTTCTGTAGCTCCAGAAAATCCATTTCGAGTGCAGGGAGGTCAGGATCCAACAGCATCAGCAGTCCTTTTTCAGCCTAAGTCAGATTTTTGCTCAACTCCCTCAATTTCAGCCAGAAAATACCTAAAATCACAGAAAAACACACAAACTCATAGTAAAGTCCAGAAATATGATTTTTGCCTAAAAACTAATAAAATTCTATTAAAACTAATTGAAACATACTAAAATCTACAAGAAATTACCCCCAAAAAGCGTATAAAATATCCGCTCATCACAACACCAAACTTAAACTGTTGCTTGTCCTCAAGCAACTAGATGAATAAAATAGGTTCTAACAGAAATTAAGAAGTAATAATATTTTAGAGTTTTAAATGAAGCTCAGATTCTTATTAGATGAGCGGGGCTTGTAGCTTTTTGTTTCTGAACAGTTTTGGCATCTCCCTGTATCTTTTGAATTTCAGAATGATTGGCATCCTTAGGAACTCAGAATTCAGATAGTATTATTGACTCTCCTAGTGTAGTATGTTGATTCTTGAACACAGTTATTTTATGAGTCTTGGCCGTGGCCCTAAGGACTTTGTTTTCCAGTATTACCACCAGATACATAAATGCCACAGACACATGACTAGGTGAACCTTTTCAGATTGTGACTTAGCTTTGCTAAAGTCCCCAGTCAGAGGTGTCCAGAGCTCTTAAGCACACTCTGTTTGCTTTGGATCACGACTTTAACCACTCAGTCTCAAGTTTGTAACTTGGACCTGCATGCCACAAGCATATGGTTAGGGACAGCTTGGTTTAGCCGCTTAGGCCTGGATTTTAATTCCTTGGGCCCTCCTATCCATTGATGCTCAAAGCCTTGGATCCCTTTTTTACTCTTGGCTAGTGCTCATGGCTTCTCTCTCCTTCTTTTCTCTTTTTTTTTTTTTGGACTGCTTTTTCTTACTTCAAGAATCAATTTCATGATTTTTCAGATCATCAATAATATTTTTCGTGTTCCTCATCCTTTCAGGAGCCAATATTCATCAAATTCAAGGTACAATTTATGCACTGTTCAAGCATTCATTCAGAGAACAAAAAGTATTGCCACCACATATAATTAATTATAGTCTTTATTACTAAGAACTCAAAAATATAAATTACTTCTTTATTCAAAGAGAAAGAGTTCTACTACTTTATTCATGCCTAATGATGATGAGAAAAATAAATTATAGCTTAATTGGAAATAAAATCAAAATAGACATACTAATTACTGCTACTACTATATATCTCCTAAGGTAAATTTCTAAAATAATACTATCACAGAGTTAAAGCTGGAATTAGAACTTAACAACCTGTATTTTGGGAAGTGGATGTTCCTCTAGTCTGTGGGGTGTCTTCAAGAATTAATTTCTGACGCTTCAGCCCCCTTAAGTTCACATCCTTGCTCTTCCTGTTCTCTTAGGTGCCATGATCTTAATGAGTTTTAGCTCAGTGATCATGGCAAATCACACCAAACTTAGAGGTTTGCTTGTCCTCAAGCAAAAGAAAGGAAAGGAGAGGAGTAGAAGGAAAGGCATTTTCAAATAAAGATAAGATGAGTTGAAAAAGATATGAGAAGAAATTAAAAATATTTGAAAAAGAATTGGATTGGAAAAAGATTTGTGTTTATGAATTAAGATACATTTGATATTTTTGAAAAAGGGATTTTAGAAATTAGGGTTCTTAGAAAACCAATTTGATTTTGAAGGATGACATTTTGAAACATGTTTATGCAAGAAATCATGAATTGAAACTTAAAAATTTAGAAAAATTATGAAGAAAAACGAATTGTACCTCCTCCCATCATCCTGGCATTGAACGCCCACATGGTGCATGTTTTGGGCGTTCAACGCCCACATGTTGCTTCTCCTGGGCGTTCAACGCCCATCTGGTGCTTCTTTCTGGCGTTGAACACCAGAAAGTCCTTCGTCACTGGGCATTTTTCTGAACGCCCAGGATGCTAGCAGACTGGCGTTAAACGCCCAGAAGGTGCATCTTTCTGGCGTTTAACACCCAGAAGATGCTCCTTTCTGGCGTTTAACGCCCAGAAGGCTACCCTTACTGGCGTTGAACGCCCAGTGGGTGCTTCTTTTGGGCGTTCAACGCCCAAAATGTTTCTTACTGGCTTTTTCACGCCAGTGAGCTTCCAATTTCCTTTATAACTCTGTGAATTCAACCAATTGCTATTTTACCTTGAAGATACTTGGACACATACCTGTAAAAAAAAGAAAATTTATTTAATTAGTAAATAAACTTTGTAAATGGCTGGGTTGCCTCCCAGCAAGCGCTTCTTTATTGTCATTAGCTGGACTATCACTGATCTTCAATTAAGTCTCAGTCTTGAGCATTCTTGCTCGAAATTACCTTCAAGATAGTGTTTAACTCTTTGTCCATTAACAATGAACTTTTTGTTAGAGTCACTATCCTGAAGTTCTATGTATCCATATGGTGATACGTTTGTAATTACATATGGACCTCTCCACCGGGATTTTAATTTCCCAGGGAATAATTTGAGCCTTGAATTAAATAACAGAACTTTCTGTCCTAGCTCAAAGACTCTGGATGACAATTTCTTATCATGCCATCTTTTTGCTTTCTCTTTGTAAATTTTTGCATTTTCGAAAGCATTGAGTCTAAATTCCTCTAGCTCATTTAGCTGGAGCAATCGTTTTTCTCCAGCTAATTTGGCATCAAGGTTTAGGAATCTGGTTGCCCAGTAGGCCTTATGTTCCAGTTCCACTGGCAAGTGACATGCCTTTCCATACACAAGCTGGTATGGAGAGGTCCCTATAGGGGTCTTGAATGCTGTTCTGTATGCCCACAGAGCATCATCCAAGCTCCTTGCCCAATCCTTTCTACGGTTAATTACAGTCCGTTCTAGGATTCTTTTGAGTTCTCTATTTGAGACTTCAGCTTGCCCATTAGTTTGTGGATGATATGGAGTAGCCACCCTGTGGTTAACTCCATAACGAACCAGAGCAGCATAAAGCTGTTTATTGCAGAAATGAGTGCCCCCATCACTAATTAACACTCTAGGGATACCAAATCTGCTGAAGATGTGTTTCTGGAGGAATTTTAACACTGTTTTAGTGTCATTGGTGGGTGTTGCAATAGCCTCCACCCATTTGGATACATAATCCACTGCCACCAGAATATAAGTGTTTGAGTATGATGGTGGGAAAGGTCCCATGAAGTCAATACCCCATACATCAAACAACTCAATCTCCAAGATTCCTTGTTGAGGCATGGCGTAACTGTGAGGTAGGTTGCCTGATCTTTGGCAACTGTCACAATTAAGCACAAATGCTCGGGAATCTTTATAGAGAGTAGGCCAGTAGAAGCCACTTTGGAGGACTCTTGTGGCTGTTCGCTCACTTCCAAAATGTCCTCCATACTGTGATCCATGGCAATGCCAAAGGATCTTCTGTGCTTCCTCTTTAGGCACACATCTACGGATTACTCCGTCTGCACATCTCTTGAAGAGATATGGTTCATCCCAAAGATAGTACTTTGCATCTGTGATTAATTTTTTTGATTGCACCCTGCTGTACTCTTTGGGTATGAATCTCACTGCCTTGTAGTTTGCAATGTCTGCAAACCATGGTACTTCCTGGATGGCAAAGAGTTGTTCATCCGGAAAGGTTTCAGAGATTTCAGTGAGAGGGAGGGACGCCCCTTCCACTGGTTCTATTCGGGACAGGTGATCTGCCACTTGATTCTCTGTCCCTTTTCTGTCTCTGATTTCTATATCAAACTCTTGCAGAAGCAACACCCATCTGATGAGTCTGGGTTTTGAATCCTGCTTTGTGAGTAGATATTTAAGAGCAGCATGATCAGTGTACACAATCACTTTTGATCCTACTAAATAGGATCTGAATTTGTCAATGGCGTAAACCACTGCAAGTAGCTCTTTTTCTGTGGTTGTGTAATTCTTCTGTGCATCATTTAAAACACGGCTGGCATAGTAAATGACGTGTAGAAGCTTGTCATGCCTTTGTCCCAACACTGCACCAATGGCATGGTCACTGGCATCACACATTAATTCAAATGGCAATGCCCAGTTTGGTGCAGAGATGATTGGTGCTGAGACCAATTTAGCTTTCAGAGTCTCAAATGCATGCAGACACTCTTTATCAAAGATAAATGGCGTGTCAGCAGCTAGCAGGTTGCTCAGAGGTTTGGCGATTTTTGAAAAATCCTTTATAAACCTCCTATAGAATCCTGCATGCCCCAGAAAGCTTCTGATTGCCTTAACATTAGCAGGTGGTGGCAATTTTTCAATTACTTCCACCTTAGCTTGGTCCACCTCTATCCCCTTGTTCGAAATTTTGTGCCCAAGGACAATTCCTTCAGTCACCATAAAGTGACATTTTTCCCAGTTTAAAACCAGGTTAGTCTCTTGGCATCTTTTCAGAACAAGTGCTAAATGGTTAAGGCAGGAGCTGAATGAGTCTCCAAATACTGAAAAGTCATCCATGAAGACTTCCAGAAATTTTTCTACCATATCAGAGAAAATGGAGAGCATGCACCTCTGAAAGGTTGCAGGTGCATTGCACAGGCCAAATGGCATCCTTCTGTATGCAAATACTCCAGATGGGCATGTGAACGCCGTTTTCTCCTGATCCTGGGGATCTACTGCAATTTGATTATAACCTGAATATCCATCCAGGAAGCAGTAGTATTCATGACCTGCTAGTCTTTCTAGCATCTGGTCTATGAATGGTAAAGGAAAATGATCCTTCCTGGTGGCTGTATTAAGCCTTCTGTAATCAATACACATACGCCACCCAGTGACTGTTCTTGTAGGAACCAGTTCATTTTTCTCATTATGAACCACTGTCATGCCACCTTTCTTAGGGACAACTTGGACAGGGCTCACCCAGGGGCTGTCAGAAATAGGATAAATAATCCCAGCCTCTAGTAATTTAGTGACCTCTTTCTGCACTACTTCCTTCATAGCTGGGTTCAGCCGCCTTTGTGGTTGGACCACTGGTTTGGCGTCATCCTCCAGCAAGATCTTATGCATGCATCTGGCTGGGCTAATGCCCTTAAGATCACTGATGGACCACCCAAGAGCTGTCTTGTGTGTCCTTAGCACTTGAATTAGTGCTTCCTCTTCCTGTGGCTCTAAGGTAGAGCTTATAATTACAGGAAAGGTATCACCTTCTCCCAAAAATGCATATTTCAGGGATGGTGGTAATGGTTTAAGTTCGGGTTTTGGAGGTTTCTCCTCTTCTTGAGGGATTTTCAGAGGTTCTATTGTCTTCTCTGATTCCTCCAATTCAGGCTGAACATCTTTAAAGATGTCCTCTAGCTCTGATTCGAGACTCTCAGCCATATTGACCTCTCTTACCAGAGAGTCAATAATATCAACACTCATGCAGTCATTTGGGGTGTCTGGATGTTGCATGGCTTTGACAACATTCAACTTGAACTCCTCCTCATTGACTCTCAAGGTTACTTCCCCTTTTTGGACGTCAATGAGGGTTCGGCCAGTTGCTAGGAAAGGTCTTCCTAGAATGAGAGTTGCACTCTTATGCTCCTCCATTTCCAGCACCACAAAGTCAGTAGGAAAGGCAAATGGCCCAACCTTGACAATCATATCTTCAATCACACCTGATGGGTATTTAATGGAGCCATCAGCAAGTTGAAGACATATCCTGGTTGGTTTGATTTCTTCAGTCAAACCAAGCTTTCTGATAGTAGATGCAGGTATTAGATTGATACTTGCCCCAAGATCACATAAAGCTTGCTTGGTGCAAGTGCCCTCTAATGTGCATGGTATCATAAAGCTCCCAGGATCTTTAAGCTTCTCAGGCAAGCTTTTCAGAATGACTGCACTGCATTCTTCAGTGAGGTAAACTTTTTCAGTTTCCCTCCAATCCTTCTTATGACTTAAGATCTCTTTCATGAACTTAGCATAAGAGGGTATTTGCTCAAGTGCTTCTGCAAACGGAATCTTTATTTCAAGAGTCCTGAGATAGTCTGCAAAGCGGACAAATTGCTTATCCTGTTCCGCTTGGCGGAGTTTTTGAGGATAAGGCATTTTGGCTTTGTATTCCTCAACCTTAGTTGCTGCAGGTTTATTACCTACAGAAGTGGGTTGGGAAGCCTTTTTTGAAAGGTCAGTACTTGTATGTGACTGATTCCCCACTGGCATTTGAATGCCAGTGGTGGGAGCTGGAGTGGCGTTAGACGCCACTTCCTTGTTTGTTACTGGCGTTTGAACGCCAGAACCATGCTCCCTTTGGGCGTTCAACCCCGGATCCATGCTTGTTTCTGGCGTTGAACGCCAGGAATGAGCATGGTCTGGGCGTTCAACGCCAGCTTTGTTCCTTTCTGGGCTTTGATTGTCCTCAGAGGGATTTTGAGTATCCTCTTGTTCATTTCTTGGTTTCCTGCTGCTTTGAAGTGAGTTATTTAATGTTTTCCCACTTCTTAATTGAACTGCTTGGCATTCTTCTGTTATTTGTTTTGACAGTTGCTTTTCTGTCTGCTTTAATTGTACTTCCATGTTCCTGTTAGCCATTCTTGTTTCCTGTAATATTTCCTTGAATTCGGCTAGCTGCTGAGTTAGAAAATCTAATTGCTGATTGAATTCATTAGCCTGATCCACTGGACTGAGTTCTGCAGTTGCTGTTTTAGCTTCTTCCTTCATGGAAGATTCACTGCTTAGATATAGATGTTGATTTCTGGCAACTGTATCAATAAGCTCTTGAGCCTCTTCAATTGTTTTTCTCATGTGTATAGATCCATCAGCTGAGTGGTCTAGAGAAATCTGAGCTTTTTCTGTAAGCCCATAGTAGAAGATGTCTAATTGCACCCATTCTGAAAACATTTCAGAGGGGCATTTTCTTAGCATCTCTCTGTATCTCTCCCAGGCATCATAAAGGGATTCATTATCTCCTTGTTTGAAGCCTTGGATGTTTAGCCTTAGCTGTGTCATCCGTTTGGGAGGGAAATAGTGATTCAGGAATTTTTCTGACAGCTGTTTCCATGTTTTTATGCTGTTCTTAGGCTGGTTATTTAACCACCTCTTAGCTTGATCTTTTACAGCAAATGGAAACAGTAATAATCTGTAGACATCCTGATCTACTTCCTTATCATGTACTGTATCAGCAATTTGCAGAAATTGTGCCAGAAACTCTGTAGGTTCTTCATGTGGAAGACCAGAATACTAACAGTTTTGCTGCACCATGATAATGAGCTGAGGATTCAGCTCAAAGCTACTAACTCCAATGGAGGGTATACAGATACTACTCCCATATGAAGCAGTAGTGGGGTTGGCATATGACCCCAAAGTCCTCTTGGACTGTTCATTCCTACTTGCTTCCATACTGGATTACAAGGGATAATTTATATGTTGATTTTTTTTTATTTTATTAATTTTTATAAAATAAAATAAAAACGAAATAAATAAAAGAAAGTGGAAATATTTTGAAATTGAAAATTGAATTTTTATAAAAGATTTTCGAAAAAAAAAAGTTCAAAATTAGTTAGGAAATATAATTTTTTTTTTGAAATTTGAATTTTATGATGAACGAGAAAAACACACAAAAGACACAAGACTTAAAATTTTTAGATCTAATGTTCCTTGTTTTCGAAAATTTTTGGAGGGAAAACACCAAGGAACACCAAACTTAAAAATTTTAAGATCAAGACACAAGAAAAACTCAAGAACACCTTGAAGATTCACAAGAACACCAAGCTTAAAATTTTTAGAAAACTTTAATAAAATTTTCGAAAATTATGAAAGATTAACAAGAAAACACCAAACTTAAAGTTTGGCACAAGATTAAATCAAGAAAAATTATTTTTGAAAAAGATTTTCAAAAGTACTGGTGCCCTCATCAAAAATATAAGCCAATGCTTTAGCCAATTGGGAATAAATATAACACTTGTTCTAGATATTCCAATTAGTGCTTTAAAAAGAACACAAGTGAAACAAGAAAAGACACAAAGCAAGAAAAACTCAAGATCAAACAAGAAAAATAAGCAAGAACAACTTGAAGATTAATGAAGAACAAAGAACACAATTCGAAAATTTTAAAAGAAAAATATGAGATATGCAATTGACACCAAACTTAGAACAAGACACTAAACTCACGAAAATTAGCAATTAATCAAAAGAAAAATAATAAATTTTGAAAAGAAATTTTTTTGAAAAGAAACTATCCTATCAAGATTTAATGACTCTATAACAATAAAAAAGAAAAATAAATTATTCCTAATTCTAAGAAATAAAATATGCCTTCAATTGTCCAAACTCAATAATCCCCGGCAACGGCGCCAAAAACTTGGTGCACGAATTTGTGATTCGCACAACTAACCAGCAAGTGCACTGGGTCGTCCAAGTAATACCTTACGTGAGTAAGGGTCGATCCCACGGAGATTATTGGTTTGAAGCAATCAATGTTTATTTTATTAATCTTAGTCAGGAGTTCAACAAAGTTATTTGGATTTAATTTTAAGAAGTCAAAGTATTTAAAATTATAAATTGGAATTATTAGATTTTATTGGAAAGGTAAACGAGAACAATAGAGTTACTTGTTTATAAAGGACTGGGGAATATGTTGGAGTTTTGGAGGTGCTTTGTCCTTTGACTTCAACTCTTCCTTGAAATCCTCTTCTCACACGCAGATTCCTTCCATGGCAAGCTCTATGTAGGGTGTCACCGTTGTCAGTGGTTACTTCCCATCCTCTCAGTGAAAACGTTCCTATGCTCTGTCACAGCACGGCTAATCATCTGTCGGTTCTCAATCAGGTTGGAATAGAATCCCTTGATTCTTTTGCGTCTGTCACTAACGCCCAGCCCTCAGGAGTTTGAAGCACGTCACAGTCATTCAATCCCAGAATCCTACTCAGAATACCACAGACAAGGTTTAGACTTTCCGGATTCTCATGAATGCCGCCATCAATCCGGCCTATACCACGAAGATTCTGTTGGGGAATCTAAGAGATATTCATTCAGTCTAATGTAGAACGGAGGTGGTTGTCAGGCACACGTTCATAGATTGAGGAAGGTGATGAGTGTCACGGATCATCACCTTCTTCACAATAAAGCGCGAATAAACATCTTAGACAAGAACAAGCGTGTTTGAATGGAAAACAAAGGAATTGTATTAAATCATCGAGACGCTGCAGAGCTCCTCACCCCCAACAATGGAGTTTAGAGACTCATGCCGTCAAAAAGTATGTAATTCAGATCTGAAAATGTCATGAGGTGCAAGAAATGTCTGTAAAAGTTGTTTAAATAGCAAACTAGTAACCTAGGTTTACAGAAAATGAATAAACTAGGATAATTGGTGCAGAAATCCACTTCTGGGGCCCACTTGGTGTGTGCTGGGGCTGAGATTAAAGCTATCCACGAGTAGAGGCCTTTCTTGGCGTTAAACTCCAGGTTATGACGTGTTTTGGGCGTTCAACTCCGGATCATGACGTTTTTCTGGCGTTTAACTCCAGACAGCAACATGAACTTGGCGTTCAACGCCAGGTTACATCGTCTATCCTTGCGCAAAGTATAGACTATTATATATTGCTGGAAAGCCCTGGATGTCTACTTTCCAACGCCGTGGAGAGCGCGCCAATTGGACTCCTGTAGCTCCAGAAAATCCATTTCGAGTGCAGGGAGGTCAGGATCCAATAGCATCAGCAGTCCTTTTTCAGCCTAAGTCAGATTTTTGCTCAGCTCCCTCAATTTCAGCCAGAAAATACCTGAAATCACAGAAAAACACACAAACTCATAGTAAAGTCCAGAAATATGATTTTTGCCTAAAAACTAATAAAATTCTATTAAAACTAATTGAAACATACTAAAATCTACAAGAAATTACCCCCAAAAAGCGTATAAAATATCCGCTCATCAAAAACCAAAGAAGAAGGTAAGACATGCTTGAAAATAGTTTTCATGATTTCTTTGGCTACTATTAATTCTTCTATATGGGTATTAGATACCAGAAGTGCTCATAATATTTGCAATTGGTTGCAGGGACACGAGTAAGTAGATGGCTGAAGAAGGGAGAAACTTACCTTCAAGTCGGGAACAGAGCAAATGTTGCTGCTGTAGCTATAGGATCTATTTCTTTAGCAATGCCTACGGGCAAGACATTAGTTTTGGAGAATTGTCATTATGTTCCTAATTTTGTTGCAAATGCTATTTCTGTTTCTATGTTGGACAAACGTGATTTTTATTTTAATATTAAAAATGGCATTTGTTCTACTTATTATGGTGATGACTTATATGTAAATAGCTATCTCCAATATGGCATTTATATTCTTCCCGATTTAAATGGTAATTCTGTCATGCATGTTTCTACTCTCAAAAGAGAGAGGAATAATCAAGTAAATGAATCATATCTTTGGCATTGTAGACTTGGTCATATAGGAGAAAAAAAGATTTCTATGTTACATAAAGAAGGTTACCTTAACAAATATGATTATGAATCATATGTAACTTGTGAATCCTGTCTCAAAGGAAAGATGACCAAAACTCCCTTTATGGGACATGGAGAAAGGACTACAGAATTATTGGGACTAATACATACAGATGTTTGTGGACCAATGAAAATTCAAGCCAAAGGAGGATATTCTTATTTTATCACTTTCACTGATGATATGTCTAGATATGGCTTTGTGTATCTTATGAAACACAAATCTGAGTCATTTGAAATGTTCAAAATTTTTCGCAGTGAAGTTGAAAATCAAACAGGTAAAAGCATTAAGGTGCTTAGATCTGATAGAGGAGGAGAATATCTAAATGATCATTTTCTTGAGTACTTAAAGAAAAATGGGATTCTTTCTCAATGGACACCTCCTGGTACTCCACAACACAATGGTATTTCAGAGAGGAGGAATCGAACTTTATTAGATATGGTTCGATCCATGATGGGTTTTACTGATCTTCCATTGAATTTATGGGGCTATGCTTTAGAAACAACAGCATATTTGCTAAATAAAGTACCCACTAAAGCAGTTTCTTCAACACCATATGAGATATGGAAAGGACGAAAACCAAATCTCAAACATATTAGAGTTTGGGGATGTCCAGCATATGTTAAGAAATTGCAAAGTAATAAACTTGATGCTAGGTCCGATAAATGTAGATTCATTGGTTACCCTAAAGAAAATATGGGTTATTATTTCTATCACCCTTTTGACCACAAAGTGTTTGTGGCAAGAGGTAGAACCTTTTTAGAAAAGAATTTCTTTCTGAAGAAAGATAAGGTGAAGAAATATAACTTGATGAAGTTCAAGAAACCAATAAAATAGTACAAGCTCAAGAATATGAAATTCAAGTTGAGCAACTAATTTTGGATGTACTTAAACTAAAACCAAATTTATTATCTTCAAGAGTTGAGGATAATGAACCGATAGTAGTTCAAAGAGAGATTAATGAACCAATTCTTGAACTACCTTTGGAACCGATTCAGCAACGTCCAAATTTGGTACAAGAACTACCTCTTTGACGGTCCACAAGAGAACATCGTTCACCACTAAGGCTAAACCTAATGGTGCAAGATGATGTGAAAAATGGGATCGATTATGATGAGAATGATCCTAAGACTTATGAAGAGGCAATGCAAAGTTCCGAAAGTCTAAAATGGCAGAGTGCCATGGAATCTGAAATAGAGTCTATGAGGATCAACAATGTTTGGACTTTGGTTGAACCCTCAAAAGACATAAAACCTATTGGTTGCAAATGAGTTTACAAGAAAAAGATTGGAGCAGATGGTAAGGTAGAGACCTATAAAGCCCGTCTAGTTGCCAAGGGATACCATCAAAAGAAGGAAATAGATTATGAAGAAACATTTTCTCCTGTGGCAATGCTCAAATCTATTCGGATTCTACTTGCTATAGCAGCATACTATGATTCTGAAATATGGCAAATGAATGTGAAAATAGCTTTTCTTAATGGAGAACTCAAAGAGGAAGTGTACATGACACAACCTGAAGGTTTCACACTTTCGTCTGATCATAGTAAAGTTTGTAAGCTGCAACGCGCCGTTTATGGGCTAAAGCAAGCTTCTAGAAGTTGGAACATTTGCTTTAATAAGACAATTGAAAAGTTCGATTTTATTCGGTGTGAAGAGGATCCTTGCATATACAAAAAGTTTAGTGGGAGTATAGTCATTTTCTTAGTACTCTATGTTGATGACATATTACTAATAGAAAATGATGTACCAGAATTACAAAATACCAAAACTTGGCTATCTCAACAATTCTCCATGAAAGATTTGGGAGAAGCAGCCTATATTCTAGGAATAAAGATCTATAGAGATAGATCTAAAAGGTTGCTTGGACTCTCACAGTCTATGTACATTGATACCATATTGAAAAGGTATAACATGAAAAATTCCAAAAAGGGCTATTTACTAATAGGCACTGGAATTACTCTCAGCAGAAAGGATTGTCCTAAAACTTCTAAAGAGAGAGTACACATGAGTAGAATACCATATGCTAGTGCAGTGAGAGCTATCATGTATACCATGACATGTACACGTCCTGATGTCGCATATGCGCTAGGAGTAGCCAGTCGATATCAGGCAAATCCCGGTGAGGAACATTGGAAGGTAGTTAACTCCATTCTTAAATATTTAAGAAGAACCAAAGACCAATTCCTCATCTATGGAGATTCTGAACTTATACCAAAAGGGTTCACTGATGCAAGTTTTGCCTCAGACAAAGATGATATCAAATCTACTTTAGGTTATGTTTTCACCTTAAATGGTGGTGCAGTAAGTTGGAAAACTTCCAAACAAGCTACTGTAGCTGATTCAACGACTGAAGCTGAGTACATAGCAGCAAGTGAGGATGCTAAAGAAGCTGTGTGGATGAAGAAGTTCATAAATGAGCTTGGTATGGTACCTTCAATTAAAGAACCACTTCCATTACTGTGCGACAATAATGGAGCCATTGCACAAGCAAAAGAGCCAAGATCACATCAAAAGTCTAAGCATATCTTGAGAAAGTATCATTTGATAAGAGAGATAGTTGAACGTGGAGACGTTGAAATTCAAAAGGTTGCTGGGAAGGATAATGCAGCAGACCCATTCACTAATGCACTTGGATCAAAAGAGTTTGATAAGCACATGTGGGAATTGGGATTGAAATACATGACTGATTGGCTCTAGTACAAGTGGGAGATATTGTTGGAAATACATGTATGCCCTAGATCCAATCTTTCATTGGCTCTAGTGCAAGTGGGAGATTGTTGGAGATAAGTGTGTATGTCCAACAAAATACTATCATGAATTATTATTATTATTATTATTATTATTATTATTATTATTATTATTATTATTATTATTATTATTATTATTCCTTTTTATAAGAATAAATTTTTATAATTTATGATAGTGTCCTTAATTAAAATTAGAAACGAATAATTACGATAGGGATCGTAATAATGAGATATACGTTTTTTTTAGTACTTTTAATTTAAATTATTCTTAACCGTAAAATCACTAAAAATGGGACATTAGTGATTCGGATAGATTAATATAATATATATATATATATATATATATATATATATATATATATAATAGTCTTCATTGGATGAAGCTTAATAGATCTCATTTATTAAATTATATATATAAATGGTATATATAGAGTTATAACCATTGAACTGACTCACTCTAAGAATTCCTAATGGTTATAATTACCGTATATTTGTCAATAGGATATTTTTATGATGAACATAATATTAGAATTTTTCTTTGACCTGCGACTATCATAGTAATTAACAATGTATTTGTTATACTTTGATTCCGGACACCTAACACCCTACGGTGTTAGTTGAATAGACAATGGGTATGATTTAAATACTTGTAGAATTAATAATTAGTTAAAATGGAATCCATCAACTATGGTAATGAGTTTGAGCTCTACGATTATAATGAATGAAATAAACAATGTCTTGGCCAAGGGGTTTGAATGAATTAAGAAATGAGTTTCTTAAGTCATTCATAATTCATTATAATAAAGGTAACAAGTTAGAGTTTGACAATCAAACCGTACTCTAAAAGTTAGCCAAGAGCTGAAAGGATGGAAGGAGTTGTATTTTTGTTCATCTTGGGTTCTTAGTAAAAATATTATTACTTCATACTATCGGGTCGTCAAGGAGCGTTGCTAGACGCCAACCTTGATTAGTAAATTTAGTATGACTAATATACTACCTGCTTAGTATTGAATCTATGGGGTCACACACTAACGAGTGTTCTAATCCTTGGTAAATAATCATTTAATTATTATTTTGATTAGATCAAATAAATAATTATATTAATTCAAATGGAGTATTATTATATTCTTTGCTAGCACCATGAATATAATAATATTATAATTGAGAATATTAAATAATTAATTATTTATTCTATGATGAGTTTTAAATATGGATAAGATCCTAACTGATTTTGTTTCAAATTAAGTTGTAATTTGATTCACAAATCAGTCACCAATCTCATACTATATATGTGTATATGATAAAAGAAAGAAAATACAAATTTTTCTCTTTTACCTCCACATACACAAATATTCCAATTCTTAGTGAAGAATTGCTAGTGCAAGGAGTTGCAAGAAATTTCTCAGTTAAATACATTGCTCAAGGAGTTGACAACAAGGATCAGTCTCGGTGTGGATACACATAGTACCTTCATACTATCGAAGGAGAAAGTTTTCATTCACTAGGGTACTCAGGTATTGGCATCTAACCCATCTTATTTCAATAAAGCTTTAAGCACAAAATAGATCAGTAGGATTACTTTATTACTTCCGCTGCGTGTTATGAACACTTGTAATCCTTCAATTCTGCTTGCTCTTTCTTCTACTGTCTGCTCTATTTATTTATTTCGTTTAGTATAGTGACTACTGGAATTGCCTTTGCTTTCTCAAAGGCACACATTTGCCATCTTAGAGTTATCAATTGTGTATATATACTCTGATCATATGGTTTGTAATAGTTTGCAGTTCTACTAAGCACTTAGAATGATTTTTGTGGTGAAATATTTGGAAAATATTAAGAGTGTGTATGGTTGGGGTAATTATAAATAATTCTTAAGAATTTTAAAATGGGAATATCATATTTTCATGTTTGGTTCAAAGTTTGAAAAGCTATTTCAGCAAGTTTAATTCCAGGAAATTAAAATACCATCATTTCAATTTCCACATTCTCCTTGAGTATATTTGATTCCCATGAAAATGGAATCTTATTAACAAAGTAATACTTGAACCACATATGCCCTAACGGTAGTTTGATACTCACTTCTAGTAACTGCCACAAAACAATTACTACTGTATTTGTTGTGGGGAGGGTACAATACACCAGTTCAATCTTTCATCTTTTCTCAAGGAAAAAAGTTATATCAACGACTTTTTTAAAGAATTATGTTCACAACTATACTTAAAGATAAAAAGAAATTAAGATGTATGCCTTCTGAGAATTACTAACCCACGAACTAACTTTAACTAAATATAATTTCTAACTCGTGGCTAATAAGGATATTAGAGTTCATCAAATCACCTCTTTTCTCATTCATACCTTTTAGTTCTGTTCTGAGAGTTACCTGAAATAGTGATTTGAACCTGAACGTGAGGTCTAGATTCTTTCTGAGGTAACCTCCGACTTATGTTAGAGTCGAGGTGCCGCCGTCCGAGTTCCTCATGAAAAGGTGGCGGTGGTACCTACAAGTAATTCTGATGCTTAAGTTACCAAGGATTTTAAGTAGATTTTTAGTAGATTAGGTCCTTGAATATACCCGAGAGATCTTAGTGTATTTATAGTAGATTAGATAACTATCTTTTGGAGTAGTTTCACCTTTGTTGGTGAATAACTATTTCCTTTATCTTTGGAGTTTTTTAAGACCTACATTCCAGATGAGGTAGAGATAATAGGAGATATTTAGAGGGGTAGTTACTTATTTAAATAAGAAGATTCGGATTACCTGCATCGTGCCCGACCTCCAGGAGGTCGGGTAGAGGAAGAGGAGACCACCTTTCTTGGTGAACTTTAACTCTTTTTGGGCCTGACCTTATTTTCAGCAATGGTATGAATAGTGCACATACTTGAGTCCGAGCTTTTAGAAGGTCGGGCTCGAGCATTTGTACTTCCAGTTGCCTACGTCACGTGTACCGTTTTCAGGAGATCAGACACTCGACATGTTTTCAAAAAGTTTGAAACGTTTGAAACATTACATCCTTTGATACATGTCACATTTTTTGGTTTCATTGGGATCTGTGCACGTTAATTAATGAAGGAGTATGAAATGGAACTTTTGCCCCATTGTCTCAAAAATACCTCATTTTTCTTTCTTTCTCCATTGTTTGTTTCCAGACCCTTCTTTTTCTCCCTTCAAACTTCTTCATGCATCCATTCCCAGTTCAAGATTTCTTCACCTCGAAGCTTTATAGAATTTTGTTTGCATTTTGGAGAGGATCATTTGTACTTTTGCAATGTCAGCGTACCTCTTGTATTTGTTTCTTCAAGGTTGGTTCCTTACCCCATTCTTTTCTATTTTATTTCAATTGCTCTAAGTAATACCTGTATTTGTTTTGAATGATGGTTTAAATGTTGTTGGTGATGAAGAATTTATGTTTTCTTTGAAATTGTCACTATGAACTTTGATGTAGCTGTGTTTGTCCCCAAATGGTGTCACTTTTATGTGCTTGGAAGTGATACCATTTCTGTATTTGAAAGTATGTTGTGGTATTTTATAGGCGAAAATTTTTTGAATTTGTACCTCTTCAAATTGTTTATGATAAACCGATTTCCTTGGATTCGTGTCCGAGTTGTCTTGTGACAATTTTTTGTTTGTTGCATTGTAGGTATAGCTTTTATGTCTCAATATGTTATTTACAACATGTCAACCAAAGTTTCGGTGGACTTGACTTGGGTAGATATAACTGTCCTTACTTTTGTCCCTGTTATTGATAGAGACTATGCTGAATAATTTTGTAGGCATCATAGGTTGTGTGTGAATCGGGAGGATGAGAGGAATTATGAAATAGTTGTTGCTGATCCTGAATAGAGGCTATGCTTTCCCCGACTTGATAGGTCGGAACGCCCCTTTTTCTATGTCTATGACTGCTTCTCTACTAAGCTAAATGTCAGCCTCCCTTTTTCCAATTTCGAAATTGATGTCCTCTGGACTTGTAATATTGCTCCTACCCAATTGCATCCTAATTCTTAGAATTTTCTAAAAATATACTAGCTGTCGTGTCGAAAGCTTAATGTTCGACTTCTCTGAATGTCTTCTTTTATCTATTTGTTCTTACTAAGCCTTTTAGTTCTAATTCCAAAAAACAAGGCTGGGTCTCCTTTCGAGCTATCCAGGGGAGAAAAGTTTTTGCTATCTTTGATGAATCTTTCCATAATTTTAAGAATTATTTTTTCAAAATCCAAGCTGGTGAGAATGTTCGACCTTTCTTCCTTGACGAGAACGAAGAACCCCGTTTTCCTTTGTACTGAGAGTAGAAACATGTGATAGTTAAGTACGATGTGGATATTTAGACGAGCTCGAAGAGAGCGTAGTTGGCCTATTTCAGGAGTGTTGGGGCCGTGCTCCTTATTTGGATACCAAGAAATTTTTAGGGAACCCCAGCCAACTTCAATCCGAGCTAGGTAGCCTTCCTTCTATTTTCGTTTAACGTGCCGTTACTCTTGCTTTTCATGCCTGACTTTGTTTTGATTTCTCGATGTCGTACAAAAAAGATGGCTCCTAAGTCGACCGCGATAAAAACACTATGGACCACGAAGAAGAGTGCTATCGCTTGTAACCAACAATTGCAAGAGACCGATGGGGTGGCCTTGCCTTCTAAGTCAGACTCAGGCGCCTTTCCCTTCTTAAAGATTACTCTCGATCCTAGTCCTCAGCTGATTTCCTCCACCTCGGAGAAACAAGTATCTCGTTCTCCAAAACAAGTAAAGCATCCACCCCCCTTCAAATCCTGAACCTGCTTCCAAAAGGCGCAGGACGTCGAGCTCGGGCATCTATGAACAGGGTTTTGTTGCCTTAGCCTGAAGTGATAAGCACATCCTTTCTCATAGAATTATAAGTATGGATGATGTTGCTATAGAGTCTCACCTCCAGGTCATAGCTCGAGGAGGGTTTCAGACGGCTGGGCTCTGTGCGACCTTGTTGAAGGAGCTAAAAAAGACCCCTTAGGCGTCACCCAGAGCACTCTAGCTGATTTGCAAGCTGATGTGACATCTTTGAGGGAGATGAAGAAAGAGTTGGAGGCTGAGAAGGAGACTCTGGTGTCCAATATGTCCAAAACCCAGAAAAAGATTAAACAGTCTAAGGCAGCTTTGGCCATGGCTAAGGGTTTAAAAAAGAAAGTTGAGGAGAGTTACACCAGGGTCTTCGAGGAAAGGCTTGAATTGGTGGATGAGCCTTTTAAGGCAAGGACAACTACAAGAATTTGGAAGATAGTGTTGCTAAGGGGATGGACGAGCTGGTAGAGAATCTGAAAGCTCAATTTCGAGTTCTTGCTCCCGAGATTGACCTTTCCCTCATATCATCTGATAATATTGTGGTAGACGGGAAGATAGTCCTTGTTCCCGATGAGGACAAAGATACTCCTATGCCCGACCTTAAGGCGTTAGGACCTCAGTCTGAGAAAACTTCTCAGGGACTTACTCAAATGGATGATGAATCCACCCGATCCCCGCCTAAGGAATAGCCTTCTCCTTCTGATTCGGTCCCGTCCTCTTCCGCTTGGTCCGAGGATGTTATTACTGGCAAGGAGCTCCAGTCTTTGTAATTTTTCTATGTGTATGGCCCGATTTGTTGGTTCTTTGAGAACAGTTTTTTGTAATAGCTTTGTAGTTTGAACTTTTTACTTAAAAAATTTACCCTCACCTTTGGTAGGTGGTAGTTTATACAGAAATGTGGCTTTGTCGTTTTGTTACAATTTTAAGTGCTTCAGTTAAGTTATCTTGATAACCTTTTTGGAAAGATATCGGAGAGATAGGTCAACCCTTTCACGGCTTATATATATTGTTTTTCCTTTGTGAGTTCTAACCTCCTGTAATCGGTACTTTCTTCAAGTTACTTTTACATTTTATTTTTTGAGCCTAACCCTTCATTTTGGGTCGGACCACGAGTTGTTTATAAAACTTCTTACATTAATTTGTACCTCATCGCTTCATCTTGCCGACCATTTTAGGTCTAAGAATGATTGTTTGCAATTTTTTGAACTTAAATTAATGTGTTTGTGTAGGAAACTTAAAGAAAAAGTGGATGTATCATAAATGAAAAATGAGTTATATAAGTTTGCTACTAAGGATTTTGTCTATCCTTAGCCCCTGTTATAATGTCTCGTTAAAATCCCATTCAGAAAAAATTCTATTCGAAAAAAAATCATGAAGTTGGAAAAAAAGCACACCTGGGAACAAGGTGCACTTCTTAACTGTAGTACTTCTTCAAGTTACATACGTGCCACGACCTCGGAAACTCGTTTCTTTGTAAGTTGAACACTTTATAGTAACCTTTTTCTAAAACCTCGGTGACCTTGTAAGGCCCCTTCCTCTTTCTTTTGTGCTTGGATATTGACCACTTTAATATAAAATGTGACACTAGGAGATTCTTCAGCGATCTTTACAAAGCAAGTCAGAAAGGTGACTCCCCTATTATTGAATGACGAGTTATCTGATTTGTCCACAAAACTTGAGGAAGCTCATCTGGCCATGCTCTTTTCGCATCTTGTAGTCAGTATTTCGACCCGGCCAATATTACTTTGTTTGCTGCTTCGGCTTGTCCATTGGCTTGGGGATGTTCCACTGATGTAAATCGATGCTTGATCTTAAGGCTAGTCACCAAATTTTGAAAGGTTGAGTCGGTAAATTGAGTTCCATTGTCCGTGGTGATGGAGTGGAAAACTCCAAACCTTGAGACAATATTCTTATAAAGAAATTTCTGACTTCGTTGGGCTGTGATGGTTGCTAATAGTTCCACCTTAATCCATTTAGTAAAATAGTCAATTCCTACCATGGGGTATTTTACTTGTCTTGGAGTTTGAGGGAATGTGGTAGACGAAATTGTGATCCATGTTCTAACTATTTTGAGATGAAGTCTTTTATTATGGCACTGGTTGAATCCACAACTCCGTTCAACTAACCAGCAAGTGTACTGGGTCGTCCAAGTAATAAACCTTACGTGAGTAAGGGTCGATCCCACAGAGATTGTTGGTATGAAGCAAGCTATGGTCACCTTGTAAATCTCAGTTAGGCAGATTAAATTGGTTTATAGAATTTTGAATATTAATAATAAAAAGAAAATAAAAGGGATAGAAATACTTATGTAAATTAATAGTGGGAATTTCAGATAAGTGTATGAAGATGCTGTGCTCCTCTTGAATCTCTACTTTCTTATTGCTTTCATCCAATCCTTCTTACTCTTTTCCATGGCAAGCTGTATGTAGGGCATCACTGTTGTCAATGGCTACATCCCATCCTCTCAGTGAAAATGGTCCTCTGCGGCTGTCACTCGCATGGCTAATCATCTGTCGGTTCTCAATCAGGTTGGAATAGAATCCATTGATTCTTTTGCGCTTGTCATCACGCCCAGCCTTCAGGAGTTTGAAGCTCGTCACAGTCATTCAATCCCAGAATCCTACTCGGAATACCATAGACAAGGTTTAGACTTTCCGGATCCTCATGAATGCCGCCATCTATCTAACTTATACCACGAAGATTCTGTTGGGGAATCTAAGAGATACGCATTCAAGCTCTGTTGCATGTAGAACAGAAGTGGTTGTCAATCACGTGCGTTCATAAGTGAGAATGATAATGAGGGTTATCTAATCATCACATTCATCATGTTCTTGGGTGCGAATGAATATCTTGGAATAAGAATAAAAGAGAATTGAATAAAAGAAAATAGAATTGCATTAATACTTGAGGTACAGCAGAGCTCCACACCCTTAATCTATGGTGTGCAGAAACTCCACCGTTAAAAATACATAAGTAAAAGGTTCAGGCATGGCCGAATGGCCAGCCCCCTAAATGTGATCAATAGCCTTTTAGGATGAAGAATAAAACAAAACTGAGACCAAAGATGATTAATACATTAGTAAATCATCCTATTTATAATAAACTAGCTCCTAGGGTTTACATGAGTAAGTAATTGATGCATAAATCCACTTCCGGGGCCCACTTGGTGTATGCTTGGGCTGAGCTTGATCAATCCACGAGCTGAGGCTTCTCTTGGAGTTGAACTCCGAGTTATGACATGTTTTGGGCGTTCAACTCCGGATCATGACGTTTTTCTGGCGTTTAACTCCAGACAGCAGCATAAACTTGGCGTTCAACGCCAAGTTACATCGTCAATTTCCGAATAAAGTATGGACTATTATATATTGCTGGAAATCCCTGGATGTCTACTTTCCAACGCCGTTGAGAGCGCGCCATTTGGAGTTCTGTAGCTCCAGAAAATCCATTTTGAGTGCAGGGAGGTCAGAATCCAACAGCATCAGCAGTCCTTTTGTCAGCCTTTTTCAGAGTTTTGCTCAAATCCCTCAATTTCAGTCAGAATTTACCTGAAATTACAGAAAAACACACAAACTCATAGTAAAGTCCAGAAATGTGAATTTAACATAAAAACTAATGAAAACATCCCTAAAAGTAGCTTGAACTTACTAAAAACTACCTAAAAACAATGCCAAAAAGCGTATAAATTATCCGCTCATCACAACACCAAACTTAAATTGTTGCTTGTCCCCAAGCAACTGAAAATCAATTAGGATAAAAAGAAGAGAATATACTATAAATTCCAGAATATCAATGAATATTAATTATAATTAGATGAGCGGGACTTGTAGCTTTTTGCTTCTGAACAGTTTTGGCATCTCACTTTTTCCTTTGAAGTTCAGAATGATTGGCTTCTCTAGGAACTTAGAGTTTCGGATAGTGTTATTGACTTTTCTAGTTAAGCATGTTGATTCTTGAACACAGCTACTTATGAGTCTTGGCCGTGGCCCTAAGCACTTTGTTTTCCAGTATTACCACCGGATACATAAATGCCACAGACACATAACTGGGTGAACCTTTTCAGATTGTGACTCAGCTTTGCTAGAGTCCCCAGTTAGTGGTGTCCAGAGCTCTTGAGCACACTCTTTTTGCTTTGGATCACGACTTTAACCATTCAGTCTCAAGCTTTTCACTTGGACCTTCATGACACAAGCACATGGTTAGGGACAGCTTGATTTAGCCGCTTAGGCCTGGATTTAATTTCCTTGGGCCCTCCTATCCATTGATGCTCAAAGCTTTGGATCCTTTTTACCCTTGCCTTTTGGTTTTAAGGGCTACTGGCTTTTTCTGCTTGCTTTTTCTTTTTTTTTCTAAATTTTTTTCGCCATTTTTTTTACAAGCTTCTTCTTTTTCACTGCTTTTTCTTGCTTCAAGAATCAATTTCATGATTTTTCAGATCCTCAATAACATTTCTCTTTGTTCATCATTCTTTCAAGAGCCAACAATTTTAACATTCATGAACAACAAGATCAAAATTATGCACTGTTCAATCATTCATTCAGAAAACAAAAAGTATTGTCACCACATCAATATAATTAAATTAAATTCAAGGATAAATTCGAAATTCATGTACTTCTTGTTCTTTTGAATTAAAACATTTTTCTTTTAAGAGAGGTGAAGGATTAATGGAATTTATTCATAGCTTTAAGACATGGTTACATACTAATGATCATGAAATAAAGACACAAAACATAAATAAACACAATACTAAAAACCGAAAACAGAAAGAAATAAAGAACAAGGAATGAATCCACCTTTAGTGGCGTCTTCTTCTTGAAGGACCAATGATGTTCTTAAGCTCTTCTATGTCCCTTCCTTGCCTTTGTTGCTCCTCCCTCATTGCTCTTTGATCTTCTCTTATTTCTTGGAGAATGATGGAGTGCCCATGATGTTCCACCCTTAATTGTTCCACATTGTGGCTTAAATCTTCTAAGGAGGTGTTGAGTTGTTCCCAATAGTTGTTTGGGGGAAAGTGCATCCCTTGGGGCATCTCAGGAATTTGTTGATGATGAGCTTTGGTGCACGAAATTGCAATCACACTTTTGCAACTCCGCACAACTAACCAGCAAGTGCACTGGGTCGTCCAAGTAATACCTTGCGTGAGCAAGGGTCGATCCTACGGAGATTGTCGGCTTGAAGCAAGCTATGGTTATCTTGTAAATCTTAGTCAGGATATCAGAATTTATCAGGATTGATTGTGAAAAGCAAAAGAACATGAAATGGTTACTTGTTTTGCAGTAATGGAGAATAGGTTGAGGTTTGGAGATGCTCCATCTTCTGAATCTCTGCTTTCCTACTGTCTTCTTCTTCAAACACGCAAGTCTCCTTCCATGGCAAGCTGTGTGTAGGGTTTCACCGTTGTCAGTGGCTACCTCCCATCCTCTCAGTGAAAACGATTGCATATGCTCTGTCACAGCATAGCGGAATTCATCTGTCGGTTCTCAATCAGGCCGGAATAGAATCCAGTGATTCTTTTGCGTCTGTCACTAACGCCCCGCCTTCAGGAGATTGAAGCACGTCACAGTCACTCAATCATTGAATCCTACTCAGAATACCACAGACAAGGTTTAGACCTTCCGGATTCTCTTGAATGCCGCCATCAGTCCTAGCTTATACCACGAAGATTCCGATTAAAGAATCCAAGAGATAACTACTTAATCTAAGGTAGAACGGAGGTGGTTGTCAGTCACACGTTCATGGTTGAGAATGATGATGATTGTCACTGATCATCACATTCATCCGGATTAAGAACAAGTATTATCTTAGAATGGAAGCAAGCATGATTGAATAAGAAACAGTAGTAATTGCATTAATCCATCAAGACACAGCAGAGCTCCTCACCCCCAACCATGGGGTTTAGAGACTCATGCTGTGGAAAGAAACGTGTAAAAATGTTATGAGGTCATAAGGTACGGATACAATGTCAAAAGATCCTATTAATAGTGAACTAGTGTCCTAAGGTTTACAGAAATGAGTAAATGACAGAAAAATCCACTTCCGGGCCCACTTGGTGTGTGCTTGGGCTGAGCAATGAAGGAATTTCGTGTAGAGACCTTTTCTGGAGTTAAACGCCAGCTTTCATGCCAGTTTGGGCGTTTAACTCCAAATTTTATGCCAGTTCCGGCGTTTAACGCTGGAATTTCTGTAGGCGACTTTGAGCGCCGGTTTGGGCTATCAAATCTTGGGCAAAGTATGGACTATTATATATTGCTGGAAAGCCCAGGATGTCTACTTTCCAATGCCGTTGAGAGCGCGCCAATTGGGATTCTGTAGATCCAGAAAATCCACTTCGAGTGCAGGGAGGTCAGAATCCAACAGCATCTGCAGTCCTTTTCAGTCTCTGGATCAGATTTTTGCTCAGGACCCTCAATTTCAGTCAGAAAATACCTGAAATCACAGAAAAACACACAAACTCATAGTAAAGTCCAGAAAAGTGAATTTTAATTAAAAACTAATAAAAATATACTAAAAACTAACTAAAAGATACTAAAAACATACTAAAAACAATGCCAAAAAGCGTACAAATTATCCGCTCATCACAACACCAAACTTAAATTGTTGCTTGTCCCCAAGCAACTGAAAATCAAAATAGGATAAAAAGAAGAGAATATACTATAGACTCCAAAATATCAAAGAAACATAGCTCTAATTAGATGAGCGGGACTAGTAGCTTTTTGCCTCCGAACAGTTTTGGCATCTCACTCTATCCTTTGAAGTTCAGAATGATTGGCATCTATAAGAACTCAGAACTCAGATAGTGTTATTGATTCTCCTAGTTAAGTATATTGATTCTTGAACATAGCCAGTGTATGAGTCTTGGCTGTGGCCCAAAGCACTCTGTCTTCCAGTATTACCACCGGATACATACATGCCACAGACACATAATTGGGTGAACCTTTTTAGATTGTGACTCAGCTTTGCTAAAGTCCCCAATTAGAGGTGTCCAGGGTTCTTAAGCACACTCTTTTTTGCTTTGGTTCACAACTTTATTTCTTCCTTTTTCTTTTTCTTTTTCTTCTCTTTTTTTTTTTCGAAAAATATTTTTTTTCACTGCTTTTTCTTGCTTCAAGAATCAATTTGATGATTTTTCAGATCCTCAATAACAGTTCTCTTTCTCCTCATTCTTTCAAGAGCCAACAATTTTAACATTCTTAAAACAACAAATTCAAAAGACATATGCACTGTTCAAGCATTCATTCAGAAAACAAAAAGTATTGTCACCACATCAAACCAATTCAACTAGTTTCAGAGATAAATTTCGACATCCTGTACTTCTTGTTCTTTTGTGATTAAAGCATTTTTCTTTTAAGAGAGGTGATGGATTCATAGGACATTCATAACTTTAAGGCATAGACTTTATTAATTATGAACTAAGAACAAGACTCAAATATAGATATAAGATGAAACTAAAAATATAAATAGAAAATAAACAAAGAAAGAAAAGAAAAAAAAACGCAAACATAGGCTCCTAATGATAGAGGTTTTCACAGAGTTAGGACTCAACAACCTTGATTTTGAGAAGTGGATGCTCCCTCAGCTTGAGAGGAGAACTTTTGGCGTTTCATCTCTTGAATTTCACGCCCCTGCTTGTAAAACCCGGTTAATTAACGGCTAATTAACCCATAAATGAGAATTTATTCTAGAAAGCCTAAAATGTGATTTTTATGGCTAAATGTAATAGAGGAGATTGAGACGAGAATTTTGGTACCAATTTTGTAGAATTCGGACCAAGATTGGACCGAACGGGCCAAACCGGGCCAACCGGACCCAAAGTGGGCCCTTGGCCCAACATGACTTAACCAAAACCCTAGTTTTCAGCACTCTCTCTCCTCATTTGTTACACACACAAGCTGAAATGGTGGAGAGGAAGGGAAGAACATTCTCTCAACTTCTCTCTCTCATTTGATCTTCAAATCACCATAACTTTTGATCTAGAGCTCCGATTGCCGCCCCGTTTGCGGCCACGCGTTCACCGCGGAGAGCTCTACAAAACCCATATAATCAATCTTGAGGTAAGCCACACCTTGCTGTTCGAAATCTCAGCCCCTATTTTCGAGTTTCATGGGTTAAATGTTGAGATTTTGGGTTCTTTGATGTTATAGGACCCAACTCTCTTGAAGGAGAAGGTTAATCTTGTCTCCTTGGACCTTGGGTGAGGTAAGGTTCTTAACCCTAGTGTAATTTTGTTGTTTTATGATGTTTGGGTTTTGAGGTGTTGTGTATGGGTATGATGGTTGTGGCTTAGGTTGTGTATGTGTGGATATTGGAGCTTGATTGGTGATTTTGAACAAGCTTGGAAAGGGCTTGGTGGTGAAAAATCTGCTCTTGGAGGTGTTGAGGCCTTGTGAGCTTGAGGATAAGTGGTTTAGAAGTGCTCCGGTGGAGCTTGGGAAATTCGGCTAAGGTATGGTTTCGGTTTCCCGTATCTAATATGTAATGTGGTAGGAAATACTTAGGCTAGAGGCCCTAAGATAGGCATTGAATGGTTGATGTTGTTGAATGATTGAGATATATGATGTGGTCATATATGTGATGATGAGTATTGATGCCTTGATAGTATGATGTATGAGAAATATGCATGTTGTGATATATGCTTGATTATTGGTTATGGTTGGATTGTGGGTTGAACCATGTTGATGGTGAGTATGATGTTGTTTGTGTACCATGATGATTTATTGGAATTGGTGTTGTTGAGGATTGGTATGAGGAATAGTATATGATATGTCAATATGTTTGAGTTTGAGCCACTTGGGTGAAGTGGGAGATAATGGTGAAATAGTGATTTTGGTAAATTGTGAGTTATGTGTCAATGTGTGAGTTGAGGAGGCTTGATGTTGAATTTGATGTATTTTGATTGATTTCAAAGAAAAGGGATGAAATTGGCATGTTTTGATTGATTTTGGAAAGAAATGGAAATGGCTTGTTTTGAAAATGGCACTTTGTGGTTTTTATGAAAAACATGGTTTTTGGGCATACTTTGGCGGGACATAACTTGGACTACGGATCTCTGTTTTGTACCAAATCTTTTTAGAAATGAAATTGGATCCGGGATGTCCGTACCGTTCGAATAACGGATGAAAAATGATTTAAAATGAGGAAGTTATGTCCGTTGGAAGATTGGGGTGTAAGTCTGTGAATTCTGCAGTTTTTAACTTAGAAAAATTTTTAGCAGATTGACCCCTTGCGCGTGGGCTCACCTGGCGCGTGCGCGCCGATCTTCCGAAAGTGCCATCCACGCGTACGCGTGATGTGCACGGGCGCGCCGATTGTGCTGCACCCAATGCCCAGCCAATTTCCAGAGAGTTATGCCAGAACTGTGCCGGTGTTGTGCCTGGGGCACGAGAACACCCGCGCGTACGCGAGGTTGACGCGTGCGCGTCGATGGGCAAGTTTGGAATCCACGCGTTAGCGTGCATGACGCTTGCGCGTCGATGAGTTTTTGAGGCCATCCACGCGTGCGCGTGGAGTGCGCGTACGCGTGGCCCTGTTTTCATCCCAAAGTTGATATTTGAGTTTTAAAAGCCAAATCTCACACTTCTAAGCCTCCGATCTCACCATTCATGTCTTAAATCATCATAATATGCCTAGCTATTAGAAAGGGGCTAGTGAATGTGATAACTTGCGAGTGAAGCAAGGGAAAAATGTATGATCAATGAGGATCAAGATGATTATGTGAGATGTGGAGGATGGTGGTGGAAGTGTTTGTTATGCCATGGGCCGAAAGGCTATAATTGTTAATGAAATGGCTGGTTATGGATTTAACCGTCAGCCGGAATAGCTGTGTATGCTATGAATATTGGCTGGTTCTGGATTGAACCGTGAGCCGGAATGGCTGATATGGATGTTGATCCATGGATGAGAATTCATGCATGTTGATGCTGAATTATTGATAATTGTGAAATTGCACTTCCACTATCTGAGTACGAGTTTCCTTGGGTAGTAGCAGTGGCTAGCCACCACGTGCTCCAGGTTGAGACTCGAAGCTCTGTTAACCCTATGTTGTAAGTGTGGCCGGGCACTGTGAAAGGCCCGGATGAGCTCGAACCCCCGTAAATATTCACCAGTGAGGGTGATGTATATGGATCATGTTTATGATCAAGTTTATAACGAGTATAACTCGAGTTTGGGGATGCACGACAGAGGGACAGTCCAATGGTTAGCGACCAGGACTTGTCGGGTTGGCTCTATAACCGACAAGATGATATCATCGGCCACTAGGGACAGGCATTCATCATATGCATACTATGTGAATTGTTTGAGATTGCCTATTTGACTGCATATAACTTGCTAATTGTCTAAATGTCTTACTTGCTCCTATTTGATATACCTTGTCTGATATAACTGTGTTTGCTATATTATATCCTGCTGGTGGTTGGGAGGTCTGAAGGAATTGGAAAGGGAAGTATTAGTTAGACTGAAGAATCTTTAGTCAGATGCCCTTATATGGTTTAGCTTGTTTATAAGCTTTGATATTATCTGGAGGGAGTTATAGGATTGCCTTTGGCTTTCCTCTATTATTATGTATTATATATGTGGAAGCTGTTACCATGCTGGGGACCTCTGGTTCTCACCCATGCGGATTTTGTGGTTTTCAGATGCAGGACGTGAGGTGTCCTGATGAGCGGATAATTTGTATACTTTTTGGCATTGTTTTTAGTATGTTTTTGGTATGATATAGTTAGTTTTTAGTATATTTTTATTAGTTTTTAGTTAAAATTCACTTTTCTGGACTTTACTATGAGTTTGTGTGTTTTTCTGTGATTTCAGGTATTTTCTGGCTGAAATTGAGGGACCTGAGCAAAAATCTGATCCAGAGACTCAAAAGGACTGCAGATGCTGTTGGATTCTGACCTCCCTGCACTCGAAGCGGATTTTCTGGAGCTACAGAAGCCCAATTGGCGCGCTCTCAACGGCGTTGGAAAGTAGACATCCTGGGCTTTCCAGCAATATATAATAGTCCATACTTTGCCCAATATTTGATGGCCCAAACCGGCGTTCAAAGTCACCTCAAGAAATCCCAGCGTTAAACGCTGGAACTGGCACCCAAATGGGAGTTAAACGCCCAAACTGGCACTAAAGCTGGCGTTTAACTCCAAGAAGAGTCTCTACACGAAATTGCTTCATTGCTCAGCCCAAGCACACACCAAGTGGGCCCGGAAGAGGATTTTTATGTCATTTACTCATTTCTGTACACCCTAGGCTACTAGTTTCTTATAAGTAGGACCTTTTACTATTGTATAGAAATCTTTTGATCACTTTTAGATCTCTAGATCATCTTTGGACATTTTAGTTCTTAGATCATTGGGAGGCTGGCCATTCGGCCATGCCTAGACCTTGTTCTTATGTATTTTCAACGGTGGAGTTTCTACACACCATAGATTAAGGTGTGGAGCTCTGCTGTACCTCGAGTATTAATGCAATTACTATTGTTCTTCCATTCAATTCCACTTGTTCTTTTACCAAGATATCACTTGTTCTTCAACATGATGAAGGTGATGATTGACGCCCATCACCATTCTCACCCATGAACAAGGTGACTGACAACCATTCTTGTTCTACAAGCATCTGAGGCTTAGTGAATATCTCTTGGATTTCTGATTGCACGATGCATGGTTGATCGCCTGACAAACGAGTGCTCGCCTGACAAACGAGCCAGCCATTCCGTGAGATCAGAGTCTTCGTGGTATAGGCAAGAACTGATGGCAGCATTCAAGAGAATCCGGAAGGTCTAACCTTGTCTGTGGTATTCTGAGTAGGATTCAATGATTGAATGACTGTGACGTGCTTCAAACCTGTAACCTACTGGGCGTTAGTGACAGACGCAAAAGAGTTATTCTATTCCGGTAGGGGAGGGAACCAAACCGGTGATTGGCAGCACTGTGACAGAGTGTGTGCATTAGCTTTCACTGCGCGGATGGGAGGTAGCTGCTGACAACAGTGAGACCCTATACGAGCTTGCCATGGAAAGGAGTAAGAAGGGTTGGATGAAGACAGTAGGAAAGCAGAGAGACGGAAGGGAAGGCATCTTCATGCGCTTATCTGAAGTTCCTACCAATGAATTACATAAGTATCACTATCTTTATCTTTTATGTTATTTTCGTTCATCACCATATATATCTGAGTTTGCCTGACTAAGATTTACAAGATGACCATAGCTTGCTTCATACTAACAATCTCCGTGGGATCGACCCTTACTCACGTAAGGTTTATTACTTGGACGACCCAGTGCACTTGCTGGTTAGTTGTGCGAAGTTGTGTAATGCCATGGTATTGAGCTACCAAGTTTTTGGGAGTTCATGACCAGGGATTATGAGAGTTGTGAAAAAGTATTGTTCACAATTTCGCGCACCAAGTTTTTGGCGCCGTTGCCGGGGATTGTTCTAGTTTTGAGCAAGCCTTTGGTAACATCAGTGCCAAGATCCGGCAACAACATCAAATTTTTGGTGTTATTGCCCGGGATTGTTCAGGCTGGACAACTGACGGTTCATCTTGTTGCTTAGATTAGGTATTTTTTTTCGAAATTCTTGAAGATGAATTCTAGAGTTTCATGATGATTTGTTGAAATCTGGCTGGCTGAGAAGCCATGTCTAATCTGATTGGACCGAGGTTTCAACTTATCACCACAAGAGCTTGTTGATTTCATATCAATCTTGCTTTTGGAGCAGTGATTTGCTAAGGCTTGGCTGACCTTTGGTCATGTCTAGTGTTTTGGACCGAAGCTTTCTTTGGAAGCTTGGCTGGCTGTGAAGCCATGTCTAATTCCTGGACCGGAGTCTTAGACTAGCATTGCACTGATTCCTGGAATTCTCATTAAGAATTTTGATACCTTCTTTTTCCACTTAATTTTCGAAAAAACACAAAAAAAATTAAAAAAATTTAAAAAAATCATAAAATTCAAAAATATTTCTTGTTTGAGTCTAGTGTCTCATCCTAAGTTTGGTGTCAATTGCATGCATTCATATGTCTTAGTGATCTTCAAGATGTTCTTGATGATTCACTTGCTCTGATCTTTGAATTCTATTGACTTGAGTATTTTGTGTGTCTCATATGCATTTTCAGTTCATTAGTGTCAGTAGTATACAAACTGCTAAGTTTGGTGTCTTGCATGCATTGTTATTTGATTCTTGTTGCATTTTAATTATTAAAAAAATCCAAAATATTTTTAATTTGTGTCTTTTCAAGTCAATGATACAAAGAATTGAAGATTTAGAACACACTGCAGAGGAATTATACAGAAAAAGCTGAGCATTCAAAAATGCCCAGTGAAGAAGGCAGACTGGCGTTTAAACGCCAGCCAGGGCACCTGGTTGGGCGTTTAACGCCCAAAAAGGTAGCATTTTGGGCGTTAAACGCCAGAATGTATACCATTCTGCGCGTTTAACGCCAGGATGGTGCTAGGGGGAAGATTTTGTTTTCAAATCAATTTTTTTCAAGTTTTTCAAAATCAAATCTTTTTCAAATCAAATCTTTTCAATCAAATGTTTTCAAAATTAATTTCTTTCCTTTCAAAGATACTTACTAACAATTAATGATTTGATTAAACATTTTTTGCCTTTTCTGTTAAGGAAGGTTTTATGTTTGAATCATATCTTTTCTTGTTAGGCAAGTCACTAATTTTCCAAATCAAATCTTTTAAAATAATTTTCAAAACATATCTTTTAAAATGGTTTCAAATCATATCTTCTCAATCACATCTTTTTAAGACAATAACCTTTCAATCATATTTTTTTATCATATCTTTTTCAAATTAGTTTTCAATCAAATCTTTTTAGTTTCTAATTTCAAAATCTTTTTCAAAAATCACTTGATTTCTCTTCCACTTTCAATTTTCGAAAGTTATCAATCAAATTTTCAAAATGTTTTCAAAATCTTTTAATTGAATTTTCGAAAATCCACTTCCCTCCTTCTCACATCCTTCTATTTATGGAGTACCACTCCTTCTAAATGCACAATTCGAACCTTATCTAATTAAAGTTCGAATTCTTCTTCACCTTCTTCTTTCTATTTCTCTTTTCCTCTGACATTTCAAGGAATCTCTATACTGTGACATAGAGGATTCCATATTTTCTTGTTCTCTTCTCTTTCATATGAGCAGGAGCAGAGACAAAGGCATTCTTGTTGAAGCTGACCCTGAACCCGAAAGGACCTTGAAGAGAAAGCTAAGAGAAGCCAAAGCACAACTCTCTTTAGAGGACCTGACCGAATTCTTCAAGGAAGAAGAACCCATGGCAGCCGAAAACAACAACAATGCCAACAATGCAAGGAAGGTACTGGGTGACTTCACTGCACCTACTCCTGATTTCTATGGGAGAAGCATCTCTATCCCTGCCATTGGAGCAAACAACTTTGAGCTTAAGCCTCAATTAGTTTCTCTAATGCAACAGAATTGCAAGTTCCATGGACTTCCAATGGAAGATCCTCATCAGTTTTTAGCTGAATTCTTGCAAATCTGTGACACAGTCAAGACTAATGGGGTTAACCCTGAGGTCTACAGACTGATGCTATTCCCTTTTGCTGTAAGAGACAGAGCTAGAATATGGTTGGATTCTCAACCTAAAGAAAGCCTGGACTCTTGGGAAAAGCTAGTCAATGCCTTCTTGGCAAAGTTCTTTCCACACAAAGATGGAGTAAGCTTAGAGTGGAAGTCCAAACCTTCAGACAGAAGGATGGAGAATCCCTCTATGAAGCTTGGGAAAGATACAAACAATTAATCAGAAAATGTCCTTCAGACATGCTTTCTGAATGGAGCATCATAGGTATTTTCTATGATGGTCTCTCTGAACTATCCAAGATGTCTTTGGATAGCTCTGCTGGAGGATCTCTTCATCTGAAGAAGACGCCTGCAGAAGCTCAAGAGCTGATTGAAATGGTTGCAAATAACCAATTCATGTACACTTCTGAAAGGAATCCTGTGAATAATGGGACTAGTCAGAAGAAAGGAGTTCTTGAGATTGATGCTCTGAATGCCATACTGGCTCAGAATAAGATATTGACTCAACAAGTCAATTTGATTTCTCAAAGTCTGTCTGGAATGCAAAATGCACCAAACAGTACTAAGGATGCTTCATCTGAGGAAGAAGCTTATGATCCTGAGAACCCTTCCATGGAAGAGGTGAATTACCTAGGAGAATCCTATGGAAATACCTACAATTCTTCATGGAGAAATCACCCAAATCTCTCATGGAAGAATCAAGAGAGACCTCAACAAGGTTTCAATAACAATAATGGTGGAAGAAACAGGTTTAGCAATGGCAAGCCTTTTCCATCATCTTCTCAGCAACAGACAGAGAGTTCTAAGCAGAATACTTCTGACTTAGCAACAATGGTCTCTGATCTAATAAAGACCACTCAAAGTTTCATGAATGAAACAAGGTCCTCCATCAGAAATTTGGAAGGACAAGTGGGTCAGCTGAGCAAGAAAGTACTGAACTCCCTCCTAGCACTCTCCCAAGTAATACAGAAGAAATCCAAAAGGAGAGTGCAAAGCCATAGACATGGCCGAATTCTGGGAGGAAGGAGAGGCAGTGAACGCCACTGAGGAAGACCTCAATGGGCGTGCACTGGCCTCCAGTGAGTTCCCCAATGAGGAACATGGGAATCTGAAGCTCAAAATGAGACCATAGAGATTCCATTGGACTTACTTCTGCCATTCATGAGCTCTGATGAGTATTCTTCCTCTGAAGAGGATGAGTATGTCACTGAAGAGCAAGTTGCTAAATACCTTGGAGCAATCATGAAACTAAATGACAAGTTATTTGGAATGAGACTTGGGAGGATGAACCTCCCTTGCTCACCAAAGAACTGGATGACTTGTCTAGGCAGAAACTGCCTCAAAAGAGGCAGGATCCTGGGAAGTTTCTATACCTTGTACCATAGGCACCATGACCTTCAAGAAGGCCTTGTGTGACTTAGGGTCAAGTGTGAACCTCATGCCCCTCTCTGTAATGGAGAAATTAGGGATCTTAGAGGTGCAAGCTGCAAGAATCTCATTAGAGATGGCAGACAACTCAAGAAAACAAGCTCATGGACTTGTAGAGAATGTTTTGGTGAAGATTGAAGACCATTACATCCCTACTGACTTCATAGTCCTAGAGACTGGGAAGTGCATGGATGAATCCATCATCCTTGGCAGACCCTTCCTAGCCACAGCAAAGGCTGTGATTGATGTTGATAGAGGAGAGTGATCATTCAAGTGAATGAAGAATCCTTGGTATTTAAGGCCCAAGGACATCCCTATCATCATGGAGAGGAAGCATGAAGAGCTCCTCTCAAAACAGAGCCAAACAGAGCCCCCACAGTCAAACTCTAAGTTTGGTGTTGGGAGGCTACAACCAAACTCTAAGTTTGGTATGAAACCCCACATTCAAACTTTAAGTTTGGTGTTGGGAGGTTTCACACGGTTCTGAGCATTTCTGAGGCTCCATGAGAGTCCTCTGTCAAGCTAATGACATAAAGAAGCGCTTGTTGGGAGGCAACCCAATGTTTTATAATTAATTATTTTCTTTGTTATTTTATCTTTTTTTGTAGGTGATGATCATAAGAAGTCACAAAAATAATGAAAAAGCAAAAAACAGAATGAAAAACAGGAAGAAAAACAGCACACCCTGGAGGAGAAGAAACTGGCGTTCAAACGCCAGTAATGTTAGCTGTTGGGCGTTTAACGCCCAGTCTGGCACCATCTGGCGTTTAACGCCAGAAAGGGGCACCAGACTGGCGTTAAACGCCAGTAAAGGGCAAGAACCTGGCGTTAAACGCCAGGAATGGGCACCAGCCGGCGTTAACGCCAGAAATGGCTCAAAACGTGATTTTGAGCAACATTTGGTGCAGGGGACTTTTCCTTGACACTACAGGATCTGTGGACCCACAGGACCCTACCATCACTCTCTCTTCTTCCCCCATTCACCAATCACCTCAAAACTCTTCCCCAAAAATCCCTCACCTATCAAATCCCATCTTTCTCTTCACCACTCACACCATCCTTCATAAAACCCCACCAACCTCACCCTTCAAATTCAAACCACTTTCCCTCCCAAACCCACCCATGGCCGAACCTCTACCCCCCCCTCTCTTCTATAAATACCCTTCTTCAACTCTTCATTTTCACACAACCTAAACACCCCTTTCTTCCCCTTCTTGGCCGAATACACCACCATCTCCCTCTTCCTCATTTCTTCTTCTTCTACTCTCTTCTTTCTTCTTTGCTCGAGGACGAGCAAATTTTAAGTTTGGTGTGGTAAAAGCGTTGCTTTTTCATAACCATTTATGGCATCCAAGGCCGGAGAACCCTCTAAAAAAGAGGAAAGGGAAGGCAAAAGCTTCCACCTCCGAGTCATGGGAGATGGATAGATTCCTCTCAAGGGTGCATCAAGTCCACTTCTATGAAGTTGTGGCCTTGAAGAAGGTGATCCCCGAAGTCCCCTTTTCACTCAAAAAGGGTGAATATCCGGAGATCCGCCATGAGATCCGAAGAAGAGGTTGGGAAGTTCTTACCAACCCCATTCAACAAGTCGGAATCTTGATGGTTCAAGAGTTCTATGCCAATGCATGATCACAAAGAACCATGACCAAAGTGTGAACCCGAATCCAAAGAATTATCTCACTATGGTTCGGGGGAAATACTTGGATTTTAGTCCGGAGAGTGTGAGGGTGGCGTTCAACTTGCCTATGATGCAAGGAGATGAGCATCCTTACACTAGAAGGGTCAACTTTGATCAAAGGTTGGACCAAGTCCTCACAGTCATATGTGAAAGGGCGCACAATGGAAGCAAGATTCAAGAGGAAAGCCGGTCCAATTGAGAAGGCATGACCTCAAGCCCGTGGCTAGAGGATGTTAGAGTTCATACAACGCTCAATCATCCCCACTAGCAACCGGTCTGAAGTACCATAGACCGGGCCATCATGATCCATAGTATCATGATTGGAGAAGAAATAGAGGTTCATGAGGTTATAGCCCAAGAACTCTATAAGGTGGCGGACAAGACCTCCACCTTGGCAAGGTTAGCCTTTTCATCTCATTTGTCACTCTTTTATTCAGTTGGAGTTGACATAGAGGAGACATTCCCATGATGAGGACAAGCCCATCACCAAGAAAAGGATGGAGTACACAAGAGATCTCACTCATCATGAGATCCCTGAGATTCCTAAGGGATGAATTTTCCTCCACAAAACTATTGGGAGCAACTAACACCTCCCTAGGAGAACTAAGTTCCAACATGGGACACTGAGGGTGGAGCATCAAGAACACTCCATCATACTTCATGAAATTAGAGAAGATCAAAGAATCATGAGGGAGGAGCAACAAAGACAAGGAAGAGACATTGAGGAGCTCAAGCATCCATAGGATCTTCAAGAGCAAGAAAGAGCCGCCATCACTAAGGTGGACCCGTTCTTTGATTTCCTTGTTATTGTTCTGTTTTTCGAAAATTATGCTTATGTTTATCCATGTTTGTTGTATGATCATTAGTGTCTTAGTGTCTATGTCTTAAAGTTATGAATGTCCTATGATCCATCACCTCTTAAATAAAACGGCTTAATTGAAAAGGAAAGAATTGCATGAATTCTGAATTTATAATAGTTTAATTATTTTGATGTGGTGGCATATTTTTTGTTCTGAATGTATGCTTAAACAGTGCATATGTCTTTTGAATTTGTGGTTCATGAATGTTGGCTCTTGAAAGAATGATGAAAAAAGGAGACATGTTACTGAGGATCTGAAAAATCATTAAAAATGTTCTTGAAGCAGAAAAAGCAGAAAAAAAAAGAAAGAAAAAAAAAGAGAGAAACCGAAAAAAAAAAAAAAGAAGAAAAAAAAAAA